>NW_022145615.1:2440000-2685000 GCF_000002235.5 Strongylocentrotus purpuratus | reverse complement strand
TTGCACGATTTAATGCAATGTGTCATAATCGTTTTGCAATATCACAGTATATTATGGTTTGGCCAGATAACGGCCCAGTGTAATTTAAACAGTTCTCTGGTACGGCTGGATATAATTCGCACTTTCTACAAATCAATATTTTAGCAATTCTGAAATTATTTTAGCAATTGAGATTATTTTAGCGAATCACGGAGCGTATGAATAATCCCCACATGCCCCCATGCGTTTGTCCTCGCCCGTTAGACGACTTCCTATATGGCTTTTTTCCCTGCGTGTTTTGTTTCCGTGCTTCAGTTATTTGGTCAATTTGAGTCAGATAGATTATTTCCTTCCTCTCTCCCGCTCTCTCTCTCTCTCTCTCTCTCTCTCTCTCTCTCTCTCTCTCTCTCTCTCTCTCTCTCTCTCTCTTTCTCTCTCTCTCTTCTTTCTTTCTTTCTTTCTTTCTTTCCATCTATGCCTCTGTCTTCCCACTCTCTCCCCTCTCCTTTCCCATGTTCTTTCTCTCTCCTAATCTTATCCCATTCCAATCATCCCCGTCTCTCCCCCCCCCCTCTCTCTCTCTCCCTCTCTCTCTCTCTCTCTCTCTCTCTCTCTCTCTCTCTATCTCTCTCTCTCTCTCTATCTCCCTCTCTCTCTCCCTCTCTCTCTCTCACTTATATATCCTAAACGTAGATTCCTTTACAGCTCGTATATTAATAGCACGAGCATGTGTCATATCCATGGCAACTAGAAAACTGTCCAAAACAGTAGGTCTATATCCAAGCCAAACAATCTCTTTTAATCATAGGTCTATAAATGAAGATGTTCCATGGCAGTACTCGCCGAGCGTCACGAGTGATTTAAGTTGTCACCGTGTGCCCTCCAAACAGATTAGCAAGCCTCCAAAACAGTTTTTAGATTCCCAGTAAAGATCTTAGCCTGGCCCAGACACGTAGCCTAGATATTAATCTGGACGTCATTGTCTATGGAAAGATTCTACCAACTTCAAAACACTAATGATGATACAAATGGCAATAATAAACGATGATTATTGTATCGAAAGGATGGCAACTGCAATGTCAATAATAATAATGAATTATACATCAATAACACTAGGAGTAGAAGTAGTAGTAGTAGTAGTAGTAGTAGTAGTAGTAGTAGTAGTAGTAGTAGTAGTAGTAGTAGTAGTATAGAAGAAGTAGAAAATATATTAGTAAATGTAGTTATAACGACGACGACATTACCTTCAACAAAAACTATACTACTACTACTACTACTACTACTACTACTACTACTACTGCTGCTGCTGCTACTACTACTACTACTGCTGCTGCTGCTGCTGCTGCTGCTGCTACTACTACTACTACTGCTAATACTTCTACTTCTTCTACTACTACTACTACTACTACTACTACTACTACTACTACTACTACTACTACTTCTACTACTACTAATATTAATAATAACAATACTTATAATAACATTACTGATGATGATGTTGATGATGATTATGACAGTGATCATGATGATGATAATAATATGAAAGCAATGATAACTCTGATGTTTGATTAATTGTGCATCCTTCTTATATGAAATGTTGAATTCTTTGCCTCATGTAATTCCCTGTATGTACGGGTATTGCCCACTTCACCTGTCCGTTTTCCTGATTTCATTTCATGAATCTCATAGGCAAACCAGAGTAATATAAAATCATGTTTTTCAAAAAGATAAGCCATTTATTTTGTTATCTTATTAATTACTTGAATATTTGCGTTTATGAGTGTATTGCACTTTCGAGTTCGCTGTACCCCTGCCGAGATCGAAGTTATAGCTTTACCTGAAAATTGAATTTCATTCCCTCGCCCAAAGGCGAATTAAGATGTCAGTTATCAAGATTACTTTTTCGATCAGTTGCTTAATTTCGTCGTTCTGTTGTTGGCATAATTTTCAAGGCGGAAATATTTAATCTTGGTGCTGTTCTTGTCTATCACCTTTTAGCATGATTTTATTGCTTTCTGTAAACGTAGGCCTAAGAAATGTATTATTCATCGCCTAGTGTCGAATTTAAAGTGTTCTAACCAAAATCAGAAGATGTTGAAAACATCAATACTAACAAACAATCAGTGACACGTATATCAGTTGAATACTTGACTCAATGGTTAAGAAATACCTGTAAATTTAAAAACACCTTTTTCCTCTATTAGAATTTAAATCACTTATGGGCACACAGAACACTGACTTTACTGCCAGACTATACATGCAGTTTTTAACCCTTTTGGGGTTATCTCCAAAAAAAAACCTACCTGGCGACATATTTCCCAATTATATTTGTAAATGATTTAGGCATACCCACCCCTAAAAAAACGTTTTAAAAATACGATTAGAAGAAAAAAATTAATGATAAAAAGCCAAAATTCGAATTTAAACCTTCTATACAATGATCATTTGCCTAAAATTTTCCAATAAGATTCTGCATGTCATTTAATATTAACAGATTGAGGCATAATTTAGACATTTTCTTTTATAATTTAACCAAAGATAAATCATCCTTTTAATCAGTGACTTACCCTGTGGGATACCGAATGTCCTATCAGTCGTAGGGCCGTCCCTTCCACCCCTGCTCTGTGACGCACGACGTACATCCCACTGCTCTTCTCGATGCTCTAAGCTCTTCTGGGGGTGTCGAACCCTGAACCCGCAGAGTGATGAACGTGGGTCCTCGAAGTCGCATTTGAATATATCTGTGTGTTGTAAGAAAATGATTCGTTTTATTGTAAAACAGCATCTGAGGAACTAACACTACAAGAAACTCTGCTTCAAGTTAGTTCCTCTTTTCTCGTGCTTTTTCCATTATATTTGTTGTTTCATTGCATATTTGTTGTGATATAATATTATTCTTGTATTATGTTTTGCATGAGAAATAAAATCATTGGAATCATTGAACCATTTCACAGAGAGAGAGAGAGAGAGAGAGAGGGGGGGTGTAACTTTTTGTAATACTATAACGAGTGTTTACTTGTATGAGGGCGGTACTAGGATTTTGTACAGGGTTCGGGGCGGCAGAATGCTGAAAATTCCGGCGAGCACTTCAGATACCCCTTGGCTCGAAAAATTGAATATGGGGCACTTTTTCATGTTATGTTCTTCATGTCTGCCTCTTGGGTTTTAAAGGGGCTTGGGAATTCAGGTTGTATCTCGGATAGGCCTACTTGTTGAAACATGCGTGAATGTTTGAGTGCAATCGGAACATAACAAGTACAATCTACTTCGCTTCATCTGAATTCACATTGGATTCATGAAAGGTTCAGTCATATTATAGGGGGCCAGCCAAGCTGATGACTGAAGGAAAAGAGAGAGGGGAGAGATGGAAAGGGGAGAGAAAAATTGGACAAGAAATGGAGAGGAGGAGGGGGGAGGAGAGAGAAAGGGGAGAGAGAGAGAGAGAGGGGGGAGAAAAGGAGAGAAAAAAGGGAGAATGAGTGAGAAAGAAAGAGAGAGAGAGAGGAGAGAGGGGAGAAAGAAACTAAGAGAGATAATAATAATAATAGGCATTTCTATAGCGCCGTCTATCTAGAAATTCTATTCCGAGGCGCATTTATTCGAGGGGCAGAGACAGATAGAGGGAGAGAGAGAGGGGAGAGAGAGAGGGGGAGGGAGAGAGAGAGAGAGGGAGAGAGAGAGAGAGAGAGAGAGAGAGAGAGGATGGGGCCTGGGAACAGTTTTCAGGTGAAATTTCTAATCAAATCCGGATATGTTTACACGCTGGATATATAGTTTGTGCATGACGCCATTTTTCCTGTAAAAAAGGTACATGTATCTAAGCATGCTTCAAGCTCAGTCAAATAAACTGACCTACTTTTATGCAGCACATGACATGCTGTACCTGTGTCGAGATCATACAGAGTTAAGTGTATAATATACTGGATATCACAACGTAATACAAAGTTTTGCTCCCTAGATATCAACAATATGCGTACAGGCACGACTGCGGCGAGGGTGATTAACTTATCTCTCTGATTTCTAAATTTGTCAAGCAAATGGAAAGATTGAAGCAAAAAGCAATTTACTCTTTAAAAATGAACAAGGTACATGAACTCAAATAAGTCGCTGCCAGGATGTGAGGTGAAAGTTGTCCGAAAATTGGTCATTTCAAAATTGTCAGGGTGGGGGCTGGAGCCCCAGCTCCGCCTCATTCTCCTGCTCTGGTCTTCGACTACAACAAATCTCAACGATGCGTACACAAATAGTTTTGTATTTGTCCATAATTAGTTAGCTTTCCGTTCCCCGGGCAATATTATGACATGAGCCATATTATTGTCATAAATTATTACTTGCGTTTCAGATGTATGCTCTGGATTATGTAATGGTCCTTTAAAATATCTTTTTCTCGGTGGGGGGGGGGGGGGGGGGAGCGGTGGGGGGGGGGGGCTTTTTTTGGCTATGTTTGATCTTACTCTGCTGTGTTATTGTTTTGGCTGCAGCGTTCCACGGAGTCACATTCGCATCGCCATGTCAGATGCAAAGAGGTCCACCCACTCGCATCTGAGCTGAACTTGTGACCAATCAGAAAGCGGAAATGCGGTGGGCGGTGTATGCACGTCGCTGCAATGGCTGACAGCTTCGATAAATAGCGACTCACCACCAACAAACCCATTAACCCTCGCTCAGGTTTCCCGCGATGGGCATACGGCCAATTCCGTGAGCCTGCTCCAGAGTCTTCCGATGACCGGGGCATTTACGCAAGAGAAGTGCACCTTTCTTTCCCCAGTCCTAGCTCAGTGCCATTAACCATTAACCCATCCTCTCCCCTACATCTGAAGTTGTTTTTAATGGCCTCTATTGTTTGGTAATCAACGGGCAAGGAGCCAAAATCTAATTTAACCCCAAAAATGAAACGAGGACGGGTTTGTTTTCAGGGCCATGCCGAGTTCATCAGGACCGGCGATGACAATGTGGAAGGCGTCGACATCATCTAGGGAATAAATGCTTTGGGAAGGGAACTTTGAGAAGTAGAGATACCATGTGCCCTACTGCAAAACGACTGATTCTTACTAATTAGCTGTGGAAGTACCGTGGTGTATTGATACAGACTCTTGATTCGCATTGGGTCATGAGTACAATTAATGCTTGGTGCTTACATACTTAGACAAAGTATTTTACCCCTATTTTCCCCTCACGACCAACAGATGACCAACGTGTTTTACACGGGTACCTTGAAATGCCGGGAGGGGGATTAGATTTGCAGGGACCTCAGGAAGATCAGTGATGAGGCTACCCAGGGTCAACTAGATCATCACCATATGTCATGTATGTCACTAAACATGCTATATGGGTAACACTTGCACGAATGAGCACCAAAACAACTTTCCTATATGGGTTTTATTTGAGCGGATTGTTATCCGCAATCATTTATTTTCCTTGAAATTTGATGTTTATCAATGGCACGACTGGCCACATTGCGTGAAAAATTGGACCAACCGTTTGCTAAATTTCGTACACAAGAATCGAAACGGTTTATCACGAATGCCCAGTTTGTGCTTACAAACCTCGCTTAACGTTGCTATGGTTACAGTTGATTGAGTTACATATTGCGAAATATTCCATAACAAAGTATGAAAGTAAAGAGAAAAATAATGGCATGCAGACAGGGTATAGCAATAAACATCTGCAAACAATAACAGAATTTGAGCTTATCTATTAAACTAGATCAAACGAGATTTAAAGGATATGCATTTATCACGTTGTGAAATTTGTATCGTTCACATTTTATCTGAACCACATCTAATTCATTGGACAATTGCCATTATTTGATAGCGAATTCTTCGATATTATCATACACTTTAAAATTTAATTTGTTACTCATTTCGAATAGGTCAATGACGAGCTTTGACGACACTTTTGCATGTGTCATATACCATATGATACGAAAAAAATAAATAAAACGAACCAGGAAAAGCTCTTGTAAAAGGAATATATCAAACATTTGCAAATGAAACAGAGGGCCCCAAACTCTGTCAACATTGTTATATATTTCTTTTGTCAAACAGGAGTCTTCAATCGGAATAGATTAGCACATTACGGCCTGCCGCTACAGATCTGTAATCGCTGTTGAAGTTTCGTTGGCAAAAAACAGAAGAAAAGTTGAAACAGTTGTCTTTTAGAACAATGGCTTTAATCATTGTAAAGAGCCAGTTGTCCAAAGATTTTATTCCGAGAGTGGCAGAGATCATAATTTCTTGTAACAGTAAGATCCTTTAGTTGTTTCACATGTGCCATGCCATTGGGGCACAGAGGAAGCGAGCAAGTATCAGTGATGAGTCTGATGACAGATGAGATCATGAATACTCATTCTAGTAATGAAAATGTACGGTATGTGAGGGCCATTTTGTGAAACGGCGTTCAAAGGTTCAAGGTGTATTTAATTCGTTATCAGAAATATAATAAATACTAATGATATCGTCTGGCACATATTTTCTAATAAACAAATAAAGCAGATAAATTGTCAAGTGTTTTGTATTTTTTTTTCTTTCTGTGATTAAAAGCTTGGCCTTTATAGTTCCATTTTTCACCCATGATTTTTGTTTAAAACGTACATCAATTAATTCAGAACGATTTTCATTTAACACCTAATAATGCCATGCAGACCGTTCCCAAACATGGACACTTCCAATTCATGAAACAGTGGATTTTTTTTTTACCGATAACTGTAATAAATTTATCTCCTTCTATGATCATGCAAAGTTATTGTTTAAATTTGTTTTAACACAATCATGACCTGAAGGAATATTTAGAGAGGGGAGTGTTTTTTTTAATACGTCTCTCGTTTAAAATGTCATCTGGGAAAAAAAAGACAAGGACAACATTAAACAAAGAAACTTTGTTAGCCATCTTCGTCAGTTTGCTGAAGAGTGGGAAAAAAATAACATCGATGACAAACATATTCTCTCCTCGCCCTTAATCCTGTGATGAATATAGGAATATCAACTTCTCACACTATCTTTGTATTCCACTGAGGGTATTCCGGTTAAACACGTACCAGACAATATCCTTGAAAGAAAATTTGGCGCGAAGTTTGCAACATGATATACTTGCACTTGAATCAGGCCGCCCATGTGACAAGCGAGAGGAGTGAGAAGATTTTTTTCTTCAAAGTTTAAGGGATACTGTTTCATAAATGTATTTTTTTTCTCATACTGATTTTTATTCGCGTGTATATAGTTTGCACAAGCTATCAACACAGGCAGTATCCGTTTATATGTCTGGTAACACGTAGGCAAACTAAAAAGTAACTAACATATACAGTTTTGGGAGAATTATGAACTAAATTGATTTTAAGACATCACGAATACATGTATGGAGAACTATTATGGACCCCCTTAAATAAAATTAAACAAACGAACATAGGGAATGTGTGTATACAACAACCAATCCACCTGTTCCGTTGTAAAACATATTAGTGTTAAATGGTTGTTTACACTATAATGCGCAGCTGAATGAAATGTCGGTGTAAATGAGGGGAGGGGGGACACGGGCGATTGTCCCCTATGATTTGCCAGACTTGATAATTCGATATTTTGACACCCCCTTCTTTTTCTTGACTTCCTGTCAGAACTTCTAGAGACATACTAGTATAACAATTCAGGGATTTTGCAATAATTTTTTTTTCCAAGGGAAGGAGTCTTTAAAACTTTTATTAAAACCTGTGCCCCTATTAAGATCTTGCATCGCCCTTGTTTGATTTGTTCTTTGCATGAACATTGATATGCAATATGGTTTATTACACATACATAACAGAACAAAAATGAAATAATCATACTGATACAGGGCCAGTGAAATTATTTTCAAATACGTCACACAAAAAGTTAGTCTTTACCAAACAGCTCTGAGAGGGGATTAAAAACTCGATTGGACACAAATATTATCTAGAACTTCTACACTAAATGTCAACTCTTGCGTCAGCCCCACAATACAGGGCCCAAACATGGCGCGTCGTCAAGAGAATTGTCATGTCTCTCCCCCTCTTGTTCCGAGTCTAATAACAATACATGAGTAAATAGTAATGAACTTGGAGAGAGAATTTGGTGAGGGCACCGCAGAGATCCTATCTGGATTTGTTTTCTAGAAAGTCTCGAGCATGTGCCTATTAAACGTGGAAATGATCAATGAAAAGTCCGGCTCTGCATGTGCGATGACAAGATAGGTACATCATCACCAAGGCCAGGTCGGTCAGAGTAACTGAGACCGAATGCAGTTGGTGACTTTGTGTCGTGGTCGAGTGGTTTGAATGTTCAACTGTAGATACGAAGGTCGGAGGTTCATGTCCTTGCCAAGGTGCTAATGCCCTTCGCAAGGCTTTGTTCTATCATTTAGCTACTATGTCCAAAAGACAACTGGGGAGGTGGTAGGGTGCCGAAAGCCATTCTGACGGAGCTTGCCATATATGCCTTCACTGCGGTCAATATGGTGAAATGCTCCTAATGAAATGGAGATGGTGCACATTTTTGGCGTGTGCGTGAATCTGATGGCAGGGGTAATGATACTTTAAAGGGATTAAACAAGCTCTTTTATTTGTCGAGAAAGAAATAGCGATTGCACCATTTGTGAATAAAAGCTGGGATCATGCGGCCAGTTTGCTGTATTTTGATTTTAGGGTACCTACCTCATATGGATTATTATCACAGGACAACTTTTCCCGAAATTTTGTTCATTAGGACAAGCACCCTGCAAGACAAGTCATCCGATATACAGTGTGAGTCCAAAAAAAGTTTACACCTAGAAAATTGCTTATTATTAAAAAAATCATCAACAGTGAATTATTATACATCTTCTGAAAGAGTGTTTTATCCCAACTCATTTGGTATCATTTTTGTGTGGTATGTGATCACGCTTAGATGAGCAGGAGGCATTGTTTGCAAGAGTGCAAAAATCGACTTGCGCCAAAGTTGCTTATGTGATATTTGAATAAAACAATTGGGATTTGGGTATTAATTCCGTCTTTGCAGATCCAAATAACATCCCTAACAAAATTAATCATGCCACACATATCAAATATCGAATATCAAATATCAACGAACATTTGTGCGCGTGTGTGTGGGTGTGTGTGACTTTGGTCTTTGCAAAAAACATATGCAATGCATTTCATTTGATACATTCAATTCATTCTCTCACTCCGCTAATCCCAACATAATACATACTGTATGCATCACTTTGGCGCAAGTCGATGTTTGCACTCTCGCAAACAATGCCTCCTGTTCATCCAAGCGTGAACACATATCACACAAAAATGATACCGAATGATTTGGGATAAAACACTCTTTCATAAGATGTATAATAATTTACTGTTTATAGATGATTTTAAAAATAATTAGCAATGTTCTAAGTGTAAACTTATGGCAATGTACAATCTTTTTCTTTCTTTCTTTTTCTTTGGGGGTCTAAGGAAATAGTTGATTTTAACAGCTGATTTATCATTTTCAACACGATTCTGTTAACTGTCACGCAGGAGTGCCTGAGAGGTTTTCATTAATTATCCAATTAACTACAGACAGTATCATGATGAGTCTAGAAGGAGCATACATAGCACATGTTTGTGGTTGTAAGTAGCGCGGGTATGACTTGGTGATGATGAGAAAGTATCTGTTAACCATTTGAGGGTCGATATCCTGGATTAAATCTTGTTAAAGTCCTGTTACTATCATTTTGCAATAAGATGTACATGTACAGATCAGCACAAACAGGTCATGATTTGTTTGGCTTCGCTAGAAATCCTGTCAACGACAACCACTCTGTTCAATCGTTGAAATTGATTCAAAGAACCTCTATACTAAATTTGAAATCACTGTTTAAAAAACACCCAAATGTTTGAAGGCCCAGAAAAAGACAAATCAGTTTTATTTGAAGTGTATCGACGTCAGTCTGAGTTGCTCCGGTACACTCATACGACCGCTCTAAAGGTGATTCCACCCTTTTTATCAAATATTTCTGAAGGCGCCACTTTCTTATAACCTACAAAGATTGAAAATCTGCCATCTCAAATTTGGTAGACAGACAGAATCAGACAACAAGGCTAAACTGGCAATACTTTTGGCAGCAACTTACTTGACGGCATACCGATTTGACTTTGCCAACGGAATGAGTTATCGAAGACTGTTATGGGCGCAGGAAAAAAGCATGGACTTATCCTCTTATATATATATATGCCCTTTGCATAGAGGGAGGCGTCATTCATTATTGCGTCATTACCTGTGGTAATTAAGTATGTGAAGGCTATTATTGCATGCGCCAATAATTCAAAGCAATGATCACACTGTTCATTTTTCACATTCGAATAAAAAATTAAAAATATTGCACAAAATTCGTGCATACAAAAATGAAATAATTGGCTTAAAGATTATTTTTTATTGACTTCGGTACAATATCATTCTCACATGGCGTGTCGAAGACCTTGCTAGTCATTGACGCAGCGTCGCTCTCCGCAAAAGGCTCTCCATAGTAAGTCCAACTTAGAGTTAAGTTCGACTTAAAATCTTTGAGAAACATCCCCTGGTGTGCAA
Organism: Strongylocentrotus purpuratus; assembly: GCF_000002235.5. Taxonomy (NCBI): domain Eukaryota; kingdom Metazoa; phylum Echinodermata; class Echinoidea; order Camarodonta; family Strongylocentrotidae; genus Strongylocentrotus; species Strongylocentrotus purpuratus. The sequence goes on along the minus strand of NW_022145615.1, from coordinate 2,674,468 downwards.
CAGGTGTTAGAGGATTGGCGTACAGTAGGTTCTCATCCTTCATGTTGTGCCATAAAATCTGAGAGCTGACTTCCGCGTTAACACGCTGATTTGTAATAGGGCAATGTCTGATCAAAACAAACACGTGCACGTTGAACAGTTAGTCACGTACAGCTACTAATTAACACACTGCCACAGTTGTTTTACCGCTTGAATCCAAAGTCGCGAGAGGCTTAACATTGGCACGGGTAAAAAGTCATAGGTTAATAACTCGATGTGTTCAATATTAAGGTATTGGGCGAATAGTAGGAAACTGTTAAATGAAGCATTTTCAGACCTTAACGTCACTGATGATGTCATAATGAAATGGAGGCGTCGATGCATTTCCAGCTGGGGGGGGGGGGGGGCATTTGAACGAACTTGAAGCAGAAATGAAGATCATATTACACACCGACCGTTCGGTATCATATATCCCTTGTACAAGTTTTTATTGTGCTATATTTTACTGTTCCGGCCTTCTAACGAGTTGGAGGGGGCGTACGCCAACTCAAACATAGTATGGATACGCCATGATACTGCGTAGGATACTGCGATCAGGACTGTCACCATTTCATTAAATGTTGTCAGTTGCCACTATTCTTTTCTCGTTTCGACTACATTGTACATGTTCGACACTCGGTACAACTATATATCATAGCCATTATGGGTATATTCTATATTTTGTACCTTTTTATTGCTATACATCTATATAATACATGATTTATATCATCTGCGTTTATGTTGAGTAATGGGCTATCAACCTTCAAAAGTACTTTCTAAATACTGAAAGTAAATCTCAACTTAGACAACAAGTTGTTAGTGGAAAATGAAGTTTCAAATACAATACGTGTAAAAACCGAACATAATATGTATACCGAGAAATAGGTAGTTGATGAGTTCGAGTTTATCAAGTACTTAAAATAATTCAATTTAGAAAGTGCATTAGTTCGTAACTATGTTCAAAACACATACTAACAAATAACTACTTGGCTTGATAAAATGTAAAATCTTGGCTCTAGAAAGAAAGTGCCCCACTTAAACTTACCTCGCCTTGCGGCAACATTCTGCAGAAACACACAGAGTAAAACAACTGCTAACATGTTGCGAGACATTGTTGACGAAGTCATCATGGCGCAGAATTAATCCATAAATATCGCTCAGAAGAACGAGGCTAAAGGATGATAACATAGGCTGTTGTCAGTTGCACGCTGGGTTAGACATTAATCACTTATTAACCAGCCTCCCTTATCCTCTGCTTGTCCCAGTATGGCGTTCGTTTGTGAACTTTGAAACTCGAATGGTTATCATGCAGGTTGGACTGAGAGCGAGAGTTTCGAAGAAGAAGGGTAAACGTTGGCAAGCAACCCCCACAATGAAACTATAGCCAGGTCTAGCGTTTGCCCCCTCCCGCTATCGGCCTACAACAGGATGACGTCATTCATTCTGACCGTGTTCTCACGAGAACCACGATTACGAGTGCCGCGTCTGAACAGGGTCATATTTATTTACCTTTCTAACGCGTATCCGACACAAGCTAATGCTTTTTATTTAACTTTTTTTTTCGTGTGTTAACATTGTTTATATGCTCATAATTGTTTATGTCATTACTTAAGTACAAAATTATTACTTGAGTATTTTTTAATATAAAGGGGGAAAAATGGAAGAAAATAAAGTTACTTTGAAATGGATCAATTATAAGGCCTATACATGAAGAGCTGAATTTACATGCTTATCTGGTGTGAACAGAGGACGCTCATGTGCATAGAAAAGAAATCAAATAGAGCTAAATGAATGAGCTGGAGGTGGCTTCTGGTTATCTAAATTGTTTGATTAAATAAATTGATAGGGTGCTGACTTATAAACATGACAGACAAAGCAACTTGAAGGATGGGCTAAACTCTTAATGACCAACCATGTCTATCATGTGTCTCATCCACATGGTCAAGTGTTCATTTTCATAATTATGGTCACGTCCATACGGTCATTGACACATGTGGCCGTGAGCGCCATACAATGTTGCGTTCATACATCATAACTATGTCACTTAACTTTGCAAGAATAATATATAGTAGGAACACACTTTTCTGATCCGATCGTTCAATTCAAGGTACTTTTCGTGTGAATGATATCAAGGCAAGTCTTAAATTCAGCCTTGTTACCTCTACTCGTTAGCACGGAAATGCGTTTCCATGCACACAATGTTTTTTCTTCGTCGATTCAAAACTAATATAGACATACCCCCTCCCCTAAAATTAAAAAAGCTATCAAAAATATGCCGACATTGTGGGTTACGGCCATATTAGATCTTCGTGACAACTTTTATTGACCTTGCCTACTTTTGATTTAATATTATTCAAAAAATGTGAAATGATATTACTGTCGCAATGATTTTCGGCTTGTCAATTTTATCTATAACGTGGATAAATTAAAGAACTACCCCAGAATGCAATTTCGTCTTAAATATGGATACTTTTCTTTACATTTTGATAGTCAAAATTCAATGATCCTAAAGCCTTGGCTCAGCATTTTGTCACCGCAACGTATGCTAAGAAGTACCGTGATTTCAATAAATTTTACCTTTAAAAGTGGCATATAATGATATAACTCGGGCAACCTGCTGTTTCAACCCATCGTTGTCTATCAATAGTCTTCGGTTTATTTTCGGCGCTTCCTCAATCAGAGGGAAAGACAGTTGAAGCTCCCATGATGGTTGGAATCAATTAATTTGAAGGATACTAGTCACCTGATTGAAGTGAAAGCCCTTTAAGAGGACACAGACCATGCCAAATATTGAGTCATGATGGTAAGGTGGTCTTCTAATCGGGAGGTTAGATACTTTACAAATGCCCCTTAGGCCTCGAGGTTCGAGTACTTGTTTGTTTGTTTGTTTGTTGTGTATTTTCTTCTTTCAAATTAACATGATCAACGTGACGTTTTACGAACATTCATCAGGCGTTAAAAAAAGATGTTGTATTGCCCTTTGCGACGGACCCAACAATCTTTAAAACTACGGTCGGATTTTTATCAAAGTTTTGTTTTAAACCCTTTTTTGGGAAAAAACACATGTATTTTGTTTGTTTAAATGGGATGTAAATGCATAAAGTCATCAAAATTTTCCCAAATTCTCACTCGTCTCCTATCCTAGTTTCGAAATCCTGCTAGCGTAAACAAGTAGACACAGGCCTCGTGTACGTGTATACACCATGCACTGTACCAGTTACAATTAAGGCGACGTTCCTGGTTTTCAGTTTTGGGGCAATGGTCGCTGTTTTTTTTTTTGGGGGGGGGGGGGAGAGAGATTTCGACCGAGGTTCTGGCACCTAAAGGGCAATATATCTTTTTTTTTAGGCCTCATTAACACCCGAAAAGAAACATTTGATTAGAACAAATATATACCATCTTTCACTTTGTGATGATTAGATGTAGTTATAGTGAGCAATGCAACTTTCAAAATAAAAGTGCTTTGCAAATAGAAACTAAGGGAAGGGATTTCATCTGAAAAACAACAACAAAATTGCTATGGTAACTGTTCTCATTTTCCTATACGCCGTTTCTAACAAGGCCTGCGGACCCATAATGTCAGCGGCCGGGTGATGAATTAGGCATTACAAAATCATATTGATTTCAAAGTAATGATAATCAACATTTAGAGGATATGAATCGTCTAAACATGTAGTGTCTGTTTCAGTTTTATATAGACCGGGTAGTCTTTTTAGTTCGCCAGCTGTTTTCCGAGAGAGAGCCTTGTTCTGTCAAGTTTCTCCAATATGTCTCGAAAGAGTTGCTTTCTCGCTTAAATTTATGACATCGGTTTTGCGTTGTCGGGCATGTGGTTTAAAATTATCTACATCTTCATAAATCGTGTCGAAAATTGAGGCCTTATTTCATGACCTCTTTCTTAAAGTAGATTTATCGCAGTTATTGTCTGGAGGACATTCTAAACACAGACATGATCAAAGTAAGAGAGAAGCTGTAGGGATAAGCAGGCACGAGAAACAAACGCTTTTCATAGAGTTGCTCAAATTACAGTTTTCGACATAAATCCTTCATTATCTTTGAGCACCATTGTGTTATCAAAAAATCATTCTTTTTAACATAATGATCAGTTGTTTTTGATCAACAAACCATTCGTCTGATAACATTAACTTTGGAAGCTGTATTTGTATTGCTTATAGCAAATACGTGCGCTGTACAAGAAAGAAAGAGAAAGGAAAATATAGAAAAAGAATAGTAACCATACACTCGGATTATTCCTCAAGTCTAGAACAGATATGTTTTAAGACGTGTTTGAAAACTTTCAACAGTGTAAAAAGTGTCTGTACTAGTTTGGCCACGGGGGATTATACCTCCCTGCAAGGTCACTGACAGGTGGTTATCTCATCAAATCAGCTCTCAATTAACATAAGAAAAGGGGGACCAACATGCACCGATTAGGCATTGTTTGCTATATAGAGGGCGCAAGTAGCTATAAGTAGTGCAGTGGGGCTTTAATGTATTTTCTTACGGTGCAGTCCAAAGCTCTGCTGACCAAGCTTGAAGAAATTCTTGTCCACAAAATGTATTTTATTTATGTATTTAAAAAAAAAAAATTATTCGTTGGTTATTAAACAGAGATCTTTGGGAAGATCTAATGTTTGGTGAATTCTGGATGAATAATTCAGTAGAATAGTAAAACTTTGGTGTATATTGAGTAAATAATTAGGTCAATACGTAGGAGCCAATTACTTGAGGAACTTAAAGGTTAAATAGAGAATTTTGGGAACTCGGACTCACAAAAACTGCCGAAAGATTGATGTTGTTGTCCTTATAGCGGACTGATTCAAGATCACGAGATGGGTTGTTTAAGGATATTAAAGATGTCTGTTTCCGACCGATCTCTGCTTGACCCTTCCTTTAACCAATTATCGAATTCGATGGAGTGAATTCAACTTTTTTTTAGCAGAATGAAAGATGTGGAAGAGGAACTCCCCTCTGAAAAACGGAAAGGCTCACTATATTTTTCTGATATCAGAATTATATCTTTCTAATACAAATACTGCAAAGGCCTATCTTAGAAATTGTTTTTCCTATCTGTTTAATCAAAAGTCAAATTGATAAGAATGCAGTTGAAATTCGGTTTTAAATCACCTTGACCTGGATTACAATTGATTTTAAATACCTAATTTAATTTATGTCATGAATATATAATAATATTTATTTGATAAATGAATACAAGTAAAACAATTTGAGTAATGGTATAATTTTATAAAAGCATAATCATAGTTTTTGTAATAGGGTCTTTGTTATGACAGCATTGATTATATACTGCATTGTTCAACTTGTCATAATTACGTTTTTCCCGAAATTTGTCAAACACGTGAAGAAAACAATCTAATAATGCAACACCATCGGTACCTTTCGGGGTGCAGTGCTGTATCCTTAATGGGTGCAAAGATTAAAGTGCTAAGTTCTTGTGTTTCATCAGTAACGGTGTAACGTACATTCTTGAGAGCGTTAACACTACATTTCTTTTAATTAAAAATGTGTGTGACCCTTAAGGATGTGCAAATGAAAGAGAAATGGGTTTTTCTTTTGCTAAGTGCAAGGTATATATTGATCAAATTAATGAAACAGCTAGAATATCAAAATTGATCATGATATTGGTACATAAACCCAATGCATAACGCCATTTTAGTCAGCAATTTCTTCCTTCAGTCAACTAACTCATTTCGACATCATCTTTACAAACTTTCAAGGCAGGAGGAAGGCTTATGTTTCTGTGACAAATCAGGTTCGGTCATTCAGAAGGAGTGCCTCAGAAAGAGGGTTTGTTCTTCCGTTGAAAGCACAGAACAGAATCCTGAAAAGTATGTGTCTGGCCGTTGACATCCGGGACAATGAGCGAGCACTTTCTATCCGTATGTCTTCCCCATGTTCATGACAGTCATACACTTCACTCTTCAACAAGTCCACATTTTCATCATTAAGGGAGAGTTTCCTGTTCAAGTTAAGGAACAGACATTCATCATCTCAGTAACTATTTAAAGAATTCGCTATTAAACCAAGAATGTTATTCAGTATGTAGACAAAGTCGTTAGAGTAATTGAACTGTTGCTTAGATCTGTCTTGAAACAGTGTGTGAAATTTAAAAAGCCCTTCTTTGTATTTCTTTTCTGAAAAGAATCATCAACTGAACATAATTTTGTCTAAAAAAAAAATTGGTTTTCATTGAGAGTTCTTTAAATTCAAGTAATCAAGAGGTCATTGGTATTATTATAATTGAGGATTAATTGTTACATAAGTCTAAGAAGTTTTCCATATATAATTACAATTAAGCTTCCCATGACCTTTTTTCAACTTATATTTCAAAAGAGTGTGAGAGTAAATTTTTTATTTTAATGCTAAACGTTGTTGTTGTTGTTGTTGTTATTGTTGATGTTGTTGTTGTTGTTGTTTTTTTGGGGGGAGGGGGGGGGGGGTCTTTAAGTTACAAGCGAATTCATCATCATCTAGTGTCGTCCCTTCGGAAAGGGGTTGGCGGCTATGCACCTCCATCGATTTTTGTCATGTACCCTTGTTCTAACCTCTTCATATTAAGACCACTCCATTTCTTGACATCATCAAACCAAGTGATTCGCTGTCTACCCCCTTTTTTGTTTACCCTCTACCATTCCTTCCAGCAAGATCATCTGCGCATTACAGGACTGAGAAAAGGAGAAAAGAGAAGAGATGGTATAGAACAAAGGATTAATTCTGCTCGAGGTCATTGTATTGGGGCCATTCCATAATGTGTCACCTACTTCTTAAAAGTGGGGACTTCCCCCTTTTTGCACCCCTGGCTGAAGTCAATTTTATGCTTAACATATTTTTATGATTCACCCATTACTGTACATTAATATTGGTGTTTAATAACAAAATAAAAAACTGGATGAGAAGGAGTTTGTAAAATGGGATGCATTGTTACCTAATATTATTAGACTTAATTAAGTTAATTGTCTTAACAATAGTGGATCCAATTACTGCCCCTTATCCACTTAGCAAGATAATGATCCCGCAGCATCTCGTTAACTACCTCGTGCAAAATAGCTTGAGCAACTACATGTCCTGCTCCAATTCACCTTAACACGATGGCAGATTCAAAGGGGAGCGGGGAAGGGGGCGCACACCCTTTTCAGGCAAACTCCATATTTTCGTATACGTAAATTTGTTTTCCTTTGGACTTAGTAAAAATCATCAGTATTTATGAAAGCTGTTTAAGAAAGAAAGATATGATCATTATAATGCAAAAGAACACCCTGCATCTTCATACGATTATGGAGCTTACATTCATAAATGTTTAGGTCAAACGCGATAATTCAAGGGGTTGTGGAATCAAACACTCTATGCTAAACCGTACCAGAAAAACGCCAGCTACGGGCGTCGAACAATTTTCAGGAGGGAGGGGTCAAACAGTTGACCCTGCAAAAGATGTGCATTCTATCTCTCGTCAAAAAAGGGGTAACTCTCCCTTGTATCCCAAAGACTGAAGCCCCTCTTGCCATCCTAAAGTAAAGCCGTAAAACTGCTTCCTTGTCCATCCGAAGAGTTACACAACGCATTTGCTCAGGAAAGCACTGATTATGTCGCCATATTAAATAGTAATGCTTGGCTAGTGACAGAAACCATGAAACGACTACTTTCATCGGGTAATGATTAAATGCTACTAACTTCCCATCACCTTCTCTGCGAACCCGTTTTCAACTTTTAAGAGCGAATTACTGAGGCGCTAACTACCTGCAGGGAAAGTGACCGAATGAGCACATTTTTCTTTATTTTACGTGATATTGATTTCACGGTATACGCAATATCGGAGTCTTGGATATAATTTTAGCGGGGTTGTTTTTCTTTACAACTGTTGTAATGCCTATTGACAAGATACACCCAAGGCTATGAAACAAATACAAGTAGCAAGAAAATAAATAACGATTCTATGTTTTCTATTTTCACTTAGAACTACTCAGTAGTCGATAGAAGTACTTGACTTTGTCTGTCTAAGTTATTATTGATCTTTTCTACATTTTAGCTACTTACGATAAGGTGTAGTATTTATTTTTAAGTGGAAAGCAAATCGTACATAGATCTATTTTAGACGGTATCCACAACGGCTTGACCAAGCATATAGAAAACCTGAACGTAATACCTAAGTGCTATATTATTTGTTTATTTATTCATTACTCTTTATTATTTACGATTTCTAGTCTTTTTGAAAACAATGCGATTATCTCTTTGGAGGGTTTTCTTCCTTTTTTTTCTTCGTATTTCAAGACTTTGAATATCTATGTTCATTACTGTTCATTATTTGTCATTATAGATCCCTGTCATACTTATCGGTGTATCAGTGAAGCCATTTGCATTTAGGATTATGTTGACATTTTAAAGTTTAATCCTTGTAAGTACGTTCTTTATCAGTTTCCCCTTGAGATGGTGTATGGAGAATGAAAGGGGTGAGATAAGTAGTATGTGATACCCCCTAAGGAGACGGCAGGGGTGCACCCGGTATCCGCGCGTTGACACGATACAGGGGAACTTACAAGCAGAGATGGTGGACTATGCCGATACCGAACCCCACTTCCTCTTCCGTCGCACCTCTCCACCCTCCCTGGATGCCCTCCTCTCTTCCCCCTTTCCCTTTCCCTACCCTTTCTCTTTCTCTCTTTCTCTCTCTTTCTCTTTCTCTTTCTCTCTCTCTCTTTCTCTTTCTCTCTCTCTTACTTTTTCTCTCTTCCTATCTGTCTCCGCCTCTCTTCTCTCGGTGTCCACCTTTCTCCCTGTAAGCCCTATCGTGCTCTCTCTCCTCCATGTCTCTTTTTCTCTCACCCTCTTTTTCCTTTCACCAGTTTTCTATTTCGTTCTCTTTTCTGTCTGTATACCGTTATATCGCTTGTCTGTCTTCTGTGATCCCCCCTCTTCATCTCCTACTCTCTCCCATCTCCTCCTCTTTCCATGCCCTCTCCTCTTCTCTTCCTCCAGGGATCTTGGTCTTATCACCTCGGGTGGTTGTCCGGTCAAACCTAGTCCTCTCGTTACCTGACCAAGGTGTGATATCTTTGACAGCCATCCCGCCAAATTATGAACAACTTTATTTGAAGAGAAGCTTCCTTATTACTCATGAGAATAATGCGGTGTCCTCCAGTATCTGCGTATATCAGTGGCGGAACGTGTGTCCAACAATCAAGGAGGGGGGCTCTGGGTGTCATGAGGGCACAGGTATTTCTAGCCGGAGGATGATATACAAGTGAACAAGTCAATCGAGTGAGGAGTGAGGAGATAAGAGTTCAATTTTCACTACATGTTGCCCTCTCCTCTATTTCCTTCTCGAAACCTCGTGTTTTCGACTTACGAGGGGGGGGGGGGCACGTGCCCTCATAACTACCCCATTGCGCATAATGATACAACTGAGGTGTTTTTCCATGCCTCTGTGACTTCTGTAATTTATAGTTTTATAATTTCTTTCTGTTTTGGAAAACTCCCGAGAGAAAAACAATCACCCAATTGAAGATGATTTGTAATTATTCCACTCAATCTTACCGAAATGTCAAAAACAAATAGGAGTGATAAAGTAACACGCCCTCAGAACTCGGCACGTGTTGTTAAGGCGATCCTGCATCCATTATTAAGGCAATTGTCGCCAATTCAATTCAATTTTTAAGACAAATGAGTCGAGAGGCGTCAACAACAAAAAAATGAATAATTGGGGTGTCGAAAGTAAGTTTCTTTCAAGTAATAAATATGGGTTCCAAAAATTTTGAATTTATTGACAAGTAGTGAATAATGCTGGAAAAAAATGCTCCAGCCAGGAAAAAGAAATTCTTAAATTCTTTGCCTACAAAAAAGAAAAAAATGAATGGGTGTGTCACCTATATTACACCTCGAGTGACACCCCTAAGTGACTTTAAAGAATACGCCCATGCAAGACCCTAAAATAATCTTGTAGAAATATGCCATCATTTTGGCGTCAATTTCAGATCCATTAATTAAGGAGTTTGTTTTTTCGTTGACAACTTGTTAAAAAAAATTCAAAAGAAGCTGTCGACATCGGATGGTAGTTTTTCATCAATTTTGCAGCTGTTGCTTCTAATTTTTGTTGTAAGATTAGTTTTTAGCGGTGCTCATGACTCAATATTAAATACGTATTATATGCGGTTGCTGTTGTTGTTGTTGTTGTTGTTGTTGTTGTTGTTGGGGGGTTATTGTTAATTTAGTTTTTACGGTGCATGCCATTCAATTTGGAATATTTACGCCAATTTAGTGATATGAATATAAAGACGTATATCTTCAGACCAAGTAATTTACGTATCTTACATTTGAAATTTTGAATACAAATATTAAAAAGGGAGTGAAAACACTATCTGCTGGGCCAGGCTTTAAGTATAATAATGAACCTACACCACCTGAAGTATTAGTTCAATATCAGACCCATCTAACCTTTTATTTCTCATAATCTTTGTTGGTTTTAAAAGCCGAGAAATCTCTGAAGGCCTATATCAGTCCTTCCTGATCGCGAATTTTGCTCCGTTCATAAACAGCCTGGGGGCTTGCACGATGACTCCACAGAAATATATCAAACTAGACTGCCGCGGTGACGAGTACTACTTGCTCGGAGTGACGACAGAATGAACACCCGGGCTGGGCTGAAGTTAGCGGGGAGAATAAAATCGGGTATTGAGGGCACTGATAGTGATGAACGGGTTTCTCGAGAGGTTGGCAGAGAGAGAGTGAAGATAAAGGAGAGAGAGAGAGAGAGAGAGAGAGAGAAAGAGAGAAGGAGAGAGAGAAGGAGAGAGAGAGAGAAGAGGAGAGAGAAGAAGAAGAGAGAGAGAGAGAGAGAGAGAGAGAGAGAGGAGAGAGAGAGAGAGAGAGGAGAGAGAGAGAGAGAGGGGGGGGGGGGAGGAAGATGAAGGAACAACCTGTTCCATCACTCTCCGTCATCTCTATTGATAACAAATATATTTCATCCATATTCCAATGGGTGATAGCAAGACGGTATGGCCTATTTTTCATGTTTTTCTTGACATTTGATATCGTAAAATATCTTAACATCCGCGGTGGAAAGTCATGTTTTTATATTTAAATAGTTACAACAAATCATAAGTACTGGCAACATTTATAACATTTGCAAAGGGGGAATTTCCCTATCTGCCTATACTTCAGTATTTATCATGTTTACGCATGCATGGTTAATGCATTCAATGAGTTTTCGTGATCATTTCACACAGACTCGTGCAGCGTTTCCTATGAACATTAATCTCATAATCCCTTTAAAACCTGGCTTAAGATTATAACAAATGAGTAATAGTAATCTATCAACTAAATCCTTTTCCCGGCCACTGAATGGTTATCAATTTCAGCGAATAGACATAATCGGTACGTGTTCTTAGAGTGTGGGTACATGACATGGTGTTAACACTACTGTACAAGAAAAGAATTTCGGCGGGCCTTTGTATTAAATACAAAATTGAAACAGTCATTCCGTTAAAATAAGATCTGACAGGATATTGTGCAGTTTGATAGCAGATTCACGTACGAAATAAATTGTAAATTTTTGTCATCATCTTTGAATTTATAAATTACAGGTTCAGAAATAAACCAGAGATCGTCCCTGGAGCATAATAATGTCCATATGGTTATAATGAAATTCCCTGTAGTCTTCCGAATTAATGTGTTTGCTTGGTGATGTAACCAAAACAAAGGGAAACCCTCTAACCATAATCGCAAAATATCAATAATTATGAAGGTGATAGATAGGGTACTGACCAAGCTTTAACCATGATATTTGCCAAGTTTGCCCTAGGAACAACCAGGGCAATGCCTTAGAAAGAGTTGCGATGGATCCGAATCAATTGTAAGTTTGTAGTCCCCTGTCTATTTAGTACATAGTTGCGATTGATACCAACCGCACATAAGTTGCGATTAGTCGTAACTGTTTATAATACGGGGCCCAGATCTCCCATACACGGGTTAACAATAGCTATTATATTATTAGTAAGGTATGGCTGTAGTTATCCTCATCCCTTACCCCGCCCAAACTCACCTCGTCTGTCCTGCCCCATCCTGAATGTTCCCATGTCTTCACCCAAGCCTTCCTGTTTTCATGGCTTTTTTCTTTTTCATCGACATTCTCTCAACAGTGTCTTCGTATGCGTTACAGTGGCGTACTCAGCAGGTGTTTTTTTACGGGGGGGGGGGGCTTCTTCTGCAGGGGCTTCTTCTGCATCAATCAATCTTCTTCTGCAGGGGGAAGCCCAATATACCTACGACCTTTTTTTAAGTTTCTATTTTTTCCTTCTTCTGTTCTGAGCCTCCAATCTAGGAGGGGGATCGTCGACATAATCCTTGGTGGGAATGCCACTGATTTGCTCCAAAATGTTCTCCGTCGACAATTGCCAACGGATGTAGTTTGTCCAAAATATATAGCTAAGGTTAGTGCCGCAATTTGGTTTTTGGATAGTTTAGTGGTTGTAAAGGAAATCGGTCAGAGTAGGAGCTATACCATGGATCAATTGTGTCGTAGAACCGCCACTAAAGTAAGTATTAAAACTCAAAAGAGGTTATTAAACTCGCCCATCAATCAATCTTATTCTATGACAAGAATAAGAAATCGAAGACGTTTATGAAGACGTGTGCCGTAGAACTGTCAATCATGTTTCCCGTTGTCCGTTCCGCCCATACAGGACTGGTCTAAATCCTGTAAGATCCGACCACAGGAGAGTTCACTTAAGGATCTCATCCAGGTCATTGCCTTGATGCATCAAATAGATGGTGTCCACTTTGGTTGAAACGCTACTTTATTTCGTTGATTTGTTTGTTTGTTTATGTTGACGAACGTACACTCGTTGAATGCCGTTTTGTTTGTACACTTGTTTTGTTTGGTAACTGACGATCGTACTCCAAGTCAAAAAGGAAATGAAGAAAAAAAAGTTATCGATCTTATTATTGTTTATATTTAATCTCCAGCAATACCATCTTGGTAAATTGAATTCGTTTGAAAAGCATAAGCCCAGCAACTATTTGAAAAAGCCCCCCTCCCCCTCACCCTCCCCGGATCATGATTGGTTGGAAAAACACAAAGTTTTTAGCCAATCAGGATATGACCAAAACAAATGAAAGAAATAAAGAACGAAGAAGCAAAATACTATAATCATTAAACAGAGACATATTAAGCAAGAAGAGGGTGCCTCTAGTATGATGGCAACCCTAGAGATAACACAAAGGTTGATCTGTGGTCTAGTTGTCCCCTGTGTCTGAATGGCATTGGCAGTGGCCTCCTAATAAATCATGTGGCTTCAACTATATTTACCGCGTCCCGCTTCTCCTTGGGGGGGGGGGGGGGCAGAGAAAGAAAAAACGGATAAAGAAAGAAAGAAAGAAAGAAAGAAAGAAAGAACGAATGGATTATAAAAAACTATCCAAAAAATAGCCATTTTCCCCATTATATCATATTTACCCTTTCTAACATCTAGATATTTTGTACACGTAATGAAATTGATAATACAATTTCGTCATACACATAAAATTATGCTAGATAAAATATTTAGAATACAAATAGACCACTGCATTGTCCGATACGAGGTGGCGGATGCCCAAATATTGGTAATTTATAAATTGTAGGAGGGCGCAGCCCCCAGCCCCCAGCCCCCGCCCATACTCCTATGATGATAAGTTTCGGGAGTCTGCTGGACGCTTAACGATCCAGTGACGTCGCTAGAACATTTTACTGAAGATCTTATTCGATGACGCTTTTATGTTATTCAATTTAATGGTAGATGAAACATTGTCATTGAGCTTAGCAGCTTCAAATTAGTTGTCTAACAACAGGAGTTCCAACGTGGCAACAAAACCGCAATTTCTTTCTAACCTCCTTGTGAGGAGGCAAGCATGGAATAACCTTTTGCTCGCTTTTTAAGACCTCTTGGGATTGATACTCAAATGAGAGGGATTTCCGAAGAAATAAAAGCTGCCCTAGAACTGCGTCAAATTATGACATTGTGGATGCTCAGAAGATAAGAATTAAGGCTCTCACGTCATACTGGTGTACAGGGATAGCTTGAAGTTTAAAGATAAGATAGAGCTCAGGCATTGTGAAATAAACTGTCTTTAGTACACAACGATAGAGAACGGTTGATCAATTAGTAGGCCTATATAAAACTGGTGTACAATATGAGGCTTAAGGATCTTTAATATTAATAAGAAATATGCCATTTTCGTTAAGTAATCAAGTTCAATGCACAAGACTTTGTTAAGTGCCTCCTAACAGATTTTTTTCATTTACATGTTACGGACAAATGTATTTCAATATTAAGATTGCAAATTGCACATGTTATTTGTTTGGTATAGGACAAGCATTACAGGCTTTCCCTTCTTTACAACACGCTTCGCAGTTTTCTTTTGGGGTTAAAAATTGCATTTATTAGTGATGTTTTGTCACTTTATGATTGCAGTATATGCAAATAGATTATATATTCTTTGTAAATAATAACAGAAACGTGTTTGTTTACTTCCGATTAAGTGATTAATGAAACTTAAATCGTCATTGTACATTTGCATATTTTAAAACTCCATTTTAATAATTAATAACAAACTAACTAGGCAGTGTAGTTTTGGTTACCCCAAGAACGAACAAATTAATCTGTTTCCAAGCTTTATTGTTTCTATACGAGTTAACTATTTCTTAGCTAAGGAGTTTTGTAATTTAAAAAAAAATTACACTAAAAACTGAACGATGCTTACTTTTAAAATACTTTTTCCTTTCTTACTCAGACGCATTCAACTACAAAACAGCAAAGAAATTGGGAATTCAAAGTCCTGTCTAATGAATTTTACCTGTGGTTCTAGGGAAGTGAGTAGTAGGTTTCATTCCGTGACATCCTGTGTTCCTTATTTGAACGCTATTGTTAAGAGTCAAATTAAGGACAAATCTGAAAGAACCTGCCATTGTTTTTATCAGAAATATTGTTATCTATCCCAGTGTTCTTAGATATCAAGAATACGTGAATTATAAAGTAAACATGTATGAATTAAATACCACAGACACATTTCCCGGTGAAGCAATATCCAAATTAAAGCGGGACTTCACACTTGCGCCCGATTTATAGCCAACAATGCCTAACCGGTACCCTTTGCCCCCCCCCCCATGGTCCCCTTTTTCTTATGTTAATGAGAGCTGATTTAATGAGATAACCACCTGTCATTGACCACGCAGGAGGTCCAATCCCTTCTGGCCAATCTAGTGCACGGGTATAGGCTTTAACATAACCTAACCCCCGTTTCATAAAACTGTTATCAATACAACATGCTAAAATTCTAAGACAAATTTGCTCTCAGCCAATCAAATGCCACGATTTCAGTAGCTTATAACACATTTTGAAACTTGTTATTGATAACATGTTTTATGAAACAAGGCCCTAGTCACATGAATGTGACAGCGTGGCAGCAAGACATGACAGCGGTGCGAATCATCACCGGCCGGCAGGAGATCACGTAATTCAGTCAAAGCTCAGAATCTTTTAATAGCTACCCCTCCTAATCAAGGACGTTTTATCTGTCATTAGTCAGTCCCTTCTTCAAGAACCCAACGATTTGGAGTACTTCCTTTGATGACATATTCTTCTTCAGGCTCAACCATTCGAAGGTGTTAAAGCGCTATCATCGGGCCTCACAATTTGCTTCATCATCCCCAGATAGTTGTCTGAGGTCGTCCTTATATTTAAGTTGGAGGAAAATGACACCGTAAAGGCAGATTAATGGTCTCAAACAGATTATATAGATAACATGATGAATCCAGGATTTTGAGAAAGGAGGAGGGTGCGAATTTTTTTCCCAGGCTATCGTTTTTCCAAAGGAATCCCGACGGCTACATCTAGGCTCTGGCACTTTGAAATCCCACCACTCTTCCAAAAATGTCAGAGAAAGGGACCCACTGCCCTGAATTTAATGATTAAGGGGCATTAAAATGACGTTTTTAGCAACAAAGAGAGAGAAGGGTTTATCTCCTCCGGTTCCCACACAAGACAGAGTACACAACAATCGAGATCGTCACAGGTCCACCCGGGTTCGATTTGGGAAGGCATAGTCATGTTTGACTTTCTCAGAACAATGTGGTCGACAGACATTTTCAAGAAACATCTGCTAAATGCTTTGCTTTGTCATTGGTTTTTTATATTGTTGAAGGTGTTACGATGATAAATTATAATGGACACACCATTTGTTCTCACCTCCTCTCTCTCTCTCTCTCTCTCTCTCTCTCTCTCTCTCTCTCTCTCTCTCTATCTGTCTCTATCTGTCTCTCTCTGTCTCTCTGTCTCACACACACACACACACACACACACACACCACCGCCCCTACTGATCCACCATCTCTGTCTTTCGGTCTGTCTGCCCTCCCTTTCTCTGTCACAATGTCGCTCCTCCCTGGCTTTCACCTCACTCCCTACCTTTTTCTCCAATTTCCATTTTCTTTCGACACTTATTGTGTTTTATATGGATTATATAAAAAACAATATATTTATATATATCACACGATATCAGAAAGCAATTATACCTGATGCTACACTGGCATGTCTTTCTTCTGAGATTTAAATAGGATTTTGATGTGCTTCTATTTCTGTGTTAAATTCCTACTATATTCCATGCTCGCAAAAAAAAAAGAATCTTACCACAGATGGCGTGCTTCATATTTTGTAGAGAGTCAGTTGAAATGGATTCAACTTTCAAAACTATTTATCACGTTCTCAAATTGCACCCCACCCCCTTCATTTCTGCTAATAGGAATTCATCTGAATAACCGTATTCAATACTATTCAATGTATAAGGTTTAAAATCGATGCTCCCACTTTATCATTTTTGAATTTACAATTGGAACTCGCTGCAGAAATATTTCGTTTCATTTTTCATCATCTATTTAACGGAAGAATACAATAGAGAACAATCAAATATAAATTAGTACTTAGCAATCAATATCAAGCATTTCGTTTAAGATCTATCACTTTATAAATGTTCTGAATATGTGTTGGGCTTTTAGCTGGAGTCGCGTATGTACTGTTTGAAAGACATTTCAAAGGAAGTAGATGGCTATGGGCCACTTTATTCGACGTTTTAGTTTCCTCTTGTGGTTTAATCGAGCATGAATCTTCTCTATTTTTATGTCGAAATGATTAATGCTTCAATGGGACTTGGTAACATTGTTTAGATAAGAGAAATGGTGCTAGGGTAGTGACTACAATGATAGATGTACAATTAAAGGTAATCTGAAGTTTGAGTGAAAACGGACCATTATTGATGATCACAATTAGACAAACTGATCTGATCGATTCCTTAATTCTCCCAACTATATTTTTACGATTTAAGTTACATTTTAGGTGAATTTAAATCGTCACAAAGCAATGAATGGGCTCTATATATGTACCATTCCAGACTTTTAAGCGTTGAACGATTTTTAAAAGCCTGTTTTGTTTGTTTTATTCATATTTCATCCCACAAATAAAATGTAGTCACGTACTAGTCGCAATCGCATAACATAAAAAAAAAAAATTCGTGTTTGTCTGTGGTCGGGCGATAGTTATGAAAAGAATACTAAATCTGTGACAATTCATACAAATAAAGAAATTGGTATAAATGTACATTTCCGACGACGTGCTCAAACCACTAATGTTGAACCGCAATGTACTAAATTGTTCTTATCATATTTTAGAACTCATGAATTAAGTGTGCATTATCAGCAATATTGCGGTATGGCTTACATAAAAGAAAGAAAAAGCAATAATTATGATAAAACATAACTTTACAATGATAGAACAGCTATTCATTTAATCACTCATTTACCAAAACACAGCATTACTTATATAGTACTAGAAATATGAATTTTGGAACGAATTTGAATTTAAATCCAAGATTTAGGTATTGCACTTACATCTAAGTTCATATTTACACGCAATGAATTATAAATATTTAAGAATTTCAACAACAAAAATCAACCAACAAGAAAATTCCAATAGCCTTGTCCATTACTTATTAAAATGAGCGAACATTACATGATCCAAATATGATTTCTATGAGACATGACATATGGTATGAAACTGCAAGTTAGTTGATTTTTCGAGAGTCTTTTCGATCATGTTCATCTTGACTGCATCGCAATGAAGAAAGTGATAAAAGCACAATGCAATATTGATTCAATAAAGAGATAATACAAGTACAAAAATAGTAGAGAAAGGGGGTTAATGTTGCCCCATAGATTTCGTCGGCAAATTCAACATGCTGTTGGCAGCTTTTAAAAGCACATTGCTCCTATTTCATTCTGGTGTTATCGTTTGAGCCGTCCTATATTGGAAAAAGAAAACGGATTTAGAAAGTAAAAGTAATAAGTCCTTCCAAACATTGGAGAAACCAGAAATTATTAGTAATGAATAAGGGGGCGTGCACCGACTCCACCCTGTTATGGATACGCCTTTTACCGTTTATGTTACAATGATCATCGTATTCCTTGTCGTCCATCGCTCCTTTCAAAGATTGATTCATTCATAATTACTAAATAAAACACATCCCATCTTTTTAAAGAATAGGTGGGTGTCTAATTACGACTTTTGTAATGTACGACCAAGATGCGCCATCCCCCTTACTGTTAAAGTATATCATTCAGATAATTCTCAGCAACTGGAAGTCTTAAAAATAATTGGTTTGTATGCGATGGCGGTTCACATAATATTATGGGGAATGCTTGTTCAGGAATACGTTCTAATGAATACAGTGTGTCATAATGGATATGTTTATATATTTACAACATTATGCTAAATAATTATTTATACTTGCTTTACATTTGATACATAATGCTCACATTGTGTATGATTTTAAAATGTATGCATCATTTCTTAAAAGACGTACGACTCTGTCAAATATGTATTATTTGAAGATAAAAATATAACAAGTACTTTATACCAGTCGATATTGAATGATGATTGCTATATTTCTACATATTTAAACCGTATAAACATTTCCTTTCATAATTAACCCATAGCAGAAAGATGAACCAATAACAAAATAAGATGAATAATTATAACTATATTTCTAATTTTGAACAGCTTTAAATCACAGCTCATGACCAACAACCATTTAAACTATTAACTCACAAATATATATATATATATGGCACGTCACGAACCTTACAAATATACTATACAAATTCACGTTTCAATTCACTCATTGAAGTAAAATAACTCTTTCATATTTACTGTCTGTATGTCCTCATGCAATTATTGGCAATTTTTGATATAATTGTCGATATAAAAGCAATTTATATATTGATCATATATACATTATATATTAAGTTCATCGTCGGGTGAGCTATAAGGCTCATTGATGGAGAGATATACATTCAATCAATAAAGTTTCTCTCTTAACGTTCTGCTTTCGTCTCTGTCTTTTCAGTACAGTCTCTTCGTGTTATGGCACAACTCCTCCGTGAAAACACAAATCTTTAGACCGATGTATTTGCCGTCATAGAAATCATTTCCGTTTGCAAGTTGGACGTTCTCCGGCCCTGCCGATGCATTGAATGTGTGTAGTTTGTCTTGGTGCTTGCGACCTCCTGCTTGCCTCTGGGTCTGGTGTAGCAGATCTGCCGGAAGTACACCTGGAAGCTATTCCCCGCCAGGGCGTAGACCACAGGATTCACGCAGGAGTTTGAGTACGCCAGGATCAGACAGAACATCCTGAATGCGTAGATGTACTTGGCCTCGTGAGGGTAGTTGGGATCGACGTCGTTCCAGAGGTTGATGGCGTGGATGGGTGCCCAGCAGATGGCGAAGAGCATCACGACGATGAGCACGATCCGAGTCGTCTTCCATTTCTTCGTCGCCGTCTGCACCGAGGAGCCTTCGCTTAAAACCTCAGCTTTGCCTTTACGATTCGCGGCCTTGCCCGACGTGGCAGTGATACCACCCTTGCTCAGCTTCCAAAGATGCGCCAGGATGAGACCATAGCATACGCTGATGATTGCCAGAGGTATAACATACGTAACACCAATGACATATATGGAGTAGAATTTGATAAATCGAGTTGATGTATGGGTATGTGTACAGTAGATGACTGGCTCATTGTAGTAATTATGTTCTCCTGGCTTCGTCGTACCGTAGATCAAGGCAGCAGGTACATGCATCAGCCCAGAGACTGCAAGGCAAGAGAAAGAAGGAATAAGACAATCTGTTGAAAGCCAGAATCCTATCAATTTATACATATTACACCCCTCATGGTTCTCAACAGATGTAAATTAGCGTTCACAGAGGAGGGGAGGTTTATGCATTATCAAGTAACCAAGCGAGATTTTATCTTTCAATCAATCAAGCAGAATAAGACTCAGCTCTTCACTTTCAGGTCACATGATATCACATGAGTCACGTGATCGTTTACTGCAAGCATGCCATTGCTTTCAATATACACATGATAAAAATTGTCCATCACCTCCCTGACCACTAAGAAATTTAATTTCTGATAAACATGAACGACATCCTATAATTATGACAACAATCGAACTTAAGGTTGCAATTGACAACCATTATGAGCCAACGAATCGTTTTTGTTTACAAAATGATGATATATGCTGTGAGACGTGCTGTGAGACCATTTGTATCGACGGATCCATGATTTTCGAAAAATGGGAGGGGCAAGAAGTTTAAAAACGAAAAACCCATCTGAGTGCGTAACATAGTTATGTACAGTTTTATTCGTTACAACGAGAGGAAGAAGAGCAGTCGATTTTCAATAAGTAATATTATTCAATATAAATTGTAATAACTAGTTACCTGCATGGACCTCAATGATTCTATTCCGGACTTGGTGTGGGTCGCACAATTTGTAATCTATAATTCGTGCATTGTACTGAAACAAGTTGATTGTAGTTTGCTTTGTAATTGTGTAAGGGAGTTCGAATGCTTCATTTTCTTCCAAGTTATGTTATCTTACTCAAGGGTAGATATAGTGATTCATGAAATGGAGGTGGCATAACAACAGTTGAATTTAGCTTCTTAAAGTTGATGGGACAAAAAACATTGTTAAAGGCCATAATCTTTTGTGTACTTCAAGGCCCCGTCTTACAAAGAGTTACGATTGACCCAAATCAATCGCAATTTTACAATCTCCCATCTGTAATGTACATAATTATTTGCGATTGGTATCAATCGCAAATAAGTTGCGATTAATACCAACTCTTTGTAAGACGGGGCCCAGGTACACACTAATGAATTTTAAAGGGGTGGTTGTGCCCCTCACCCCTCCGCCGTGATACGCCACTAATCTTACCAATCCAGACGATACAGCAGATGACTCCAGCTCGGAGGATGGTTCTAGTTTGACGAGAAGTGAAGGGGTTGGTGATTACGTAATAGCGATCTACCGTCATCACAGTCAACGTCGCACACGTCGCCTGGACCGTAACCTTTAATTCAGAAAGAACATTGGAGGAGAGAAGGCGAAGATGAGTTAGGGTGATCGTATGGAAGAAAACATAAGAATAACATAGCACACACAAATATGTGTAATCTAATAGATTTTTCATTAATATTTGCTATCTGTATTAACTTTGCTCTAAATGAATTAATACTTTTAACTATGTGTCTTTAGTTTACAGGCCGTCTATACTAGTTTGGCTAGGAGGGATACGACCACCCAGGGTGGTCACTGACAGGTGGCTATCTGATCAACTCAGCTCTCAATTAACATAATAAAAAGAGGATCATGGGGGACCAATGGTCACCGATTAGGCATTGTTTTATATAAAGAGAGAGCAAGTAGCTACAGGTAGTACAGTGGGGCTTTAAGGTTTTTGTATTTCGCTCTTGTAACTAATTAAATATACTTGTACATGCTTATTTTTTACTTTGTAAAGCGCATAGAGAAACTTTCGTTTATTATGCGCTTAATAAATCAATCTTTATTATTATTATTACACAAAAATCACAACTATATACTTTCGAAAAATCAACTGAAGGCCAATCTAAATATCCTATCGTATGTCCTATAGAAATCATGTTCAGATTCCCTTATATCATGAAAATGTCATTTTAGTGTTTGCACATTTCCAAAGGGAACGTATAAGGCCATTAAAATTGCATCGTGTTGAAAAAAAAGATCTTATCGATGATATACGTGATAAGAAGAAAGTACGATGGATTGAAGGAAAGTGAAAGTCAAAACACGTAGAGCATTATAAAGGAAACGTATATGACAAAGAAAAAACATTATAAATCAAGAATAGACACAGCTTTTTGCAATATTTTATATACCTCGATGTCCCTAGATACGCAGATGATATTACCTGAAACACTTAAAGGAAACCGAACCCCAAGAAATGACTTTACTCATTATGAGAGCGCTATTATATTATTGCCCATTAGTCTACAAGATTCACAACCAAAAGGTATGAGTGAGGTATAAAGCGAGAATAATGTAGTTTCTCAGCGCGACATGGGTATCGCCATTATCTTGATAACGTGACGTACTATGCGAAGTTATTTATCAAGTACATGTATTCAAATTTATGGATGCTTCCTTTCCAGACGTATGTGGTGGTGAAGCATTTCATTCACCTGCTATTATCCTTTGTACTACAATTGCCAGAACGCAAATTGCATAAATAAGTTGGTGCTCTTCTGGGGTGAAGGTTTCTCATAAATGAAATAGATTTGTCAACTACTATAGTGAAGTATTTATAAATGAATTTAGTGACATTTTGTTCCTCTGTTATTTATTTTTCACCAAATATAATTTCTATCTTCTCAGTTATGATTTTTCCTCATTGAAAGTAAAGGTTTCGTTATTTATTTACAGATTATTTCCAACTAAAGCTTGGTGCATGATACATATACAACTTCAACTGGTACGTCCCATTTCAAGAAAATGGCTGCGCCCATGTCAAAAGGCATCACATCATGCCAGGAATTTGTTCATTTATATATCTCTTGTAAATTTTCGTAAGGAATATTGTACATCAAGGGCAGGAATACATCTCATTTTCAGAATACCTACACTTATTCTTTGGGGTTAGGTTTCCTTTAACATAAACCAAATTATAGATTTTGAAATATTTTCTTTTTTTCTTATTGTGAGGAACTTTCATACTTCTTACTTTCAGAGTAAAAAATGCAATTACTGTTATTAGCTCTGAATATTACATTCCAATTTTGTTATAAGTATCACTCGGAAGCGAGATATGCATGCCGTTCGTTCTTTGTCCATAGAAGATGAACATGTTTATCATTGATTGTATGGTTTCTCAGGGTTAGGAAAATGCCAATCCGGGTCCTGAGTTGTCTTGAGAAGTAAGGACAAGAAATTGGTGCCACAATTTCCCTATCACCAGAGGAAACGCTTAGCCTATATTTTGTTTATGTTATCTTACATCGCATGGTTCATCACTAAACATTCAACTGCACGACCGAGCATTTAGAGTCAAATCTAACTAGTACCAAGAACATTAAAGTAACCCCTGCGATTAATATGATAAAACTAAATTGCATGAGCTGAACCTTTCCGTACAGGCTTTCAAGAATATTTTTCTCTTATTCTTCTGAATGTTACATGTTTCTCTATGTTGGCATCCTCCCCATTCCATGTTTATACAGTATAGTTCTATTATTTTTTCTTCTGAAAGACAGTCTTCAATCAGCTAAGTTTAATTAGTCTGATTAGCTTTGCATTCATCTGTAGCCAATTGTTAAAAAGCGTCTTTCAGTCCGTATTTCAAATCCAAGTTTCGTGCAAAATCCACAATGGCATGGGGAGGACACGAAAATGTCAAAGTATATTTGTGGTATGGTGTGTTAGTATGTTATTATTCATTATGTAGTACCATTGTGACTTAATGTGAAGGACAAGCTTATATAGCTGACAGGGGCAATCCATCCCATGAGTGGAAAATGAATAATTTAAAATAAAATAAAATAAAGTATTGGCATGACTGATACAACATTTCAGGACACGGAGATTCTTGCATCTTTTAAGATTCTACTTCGGCAGTGGCAACTATGCTTGACATCTTGGGTATCCCCTCCTTCCCTCTCCCCTCCCTCCCCGTACCCTCCACCTCCCCTCCATTCTTCGTGGGATTCCACCAATATATGAATATCTGGATACACCACAGCCAAATAACTTTTAAAAGATCTGAATTTACAGTACGCTTCTTATCCTCTGTCAGTTTAAAATGACATGTTCTTTAAAGGTACTATGTCCCATTTGCAGGCCAACAAAATGCAAAGGTTAAATTCCAACGGCATTTGAAAGATAATACTAATTTAGAACTTCCCTCAAAACAAAAGGGCTTGAAAATATCTATTTGTGGGGGGGGGGGGGGGGGAATAACGACCGTTAGTTGTCGAAGCGACTTTAGTGATTGCAGTCCTTTCATTAAATAGTCTGATTTTCATACCCTTGTACCGAATGATCGTAGGTTTTGTGGTGCGCAAAGATTCAATCAGCTTATTAATGTTGGCCATTAAAGAAGTTTATTGATGTAGACAAATGCTTATGTACCCTTTACAGCCCATGTTATGTATGTTATTACCAAAGAAAAAAGAAGTCAGTCAGTCACTCAATAGTGTCTGAAAGTGAAGTCTAGAAAGTAAACGGGTTTTCTTGCATAATTTGAATACTAGGACACTGCTAACGTTTAAATTTCACAGATAGGACATACGTGATATATTCATAATTCCTGCAAAGTTCTACATAATTTGATGTTGGCTGAAAATGGGACATAGTACCTTTAATGTACTACTTGTATCAAGTTATACGTACATGCTGCAAAAAGGCGTTGAACTTGCATAAGAAATTGCCAAACCTCCATTGGTAGTCTGCATAGAGCGCGGCGGTGAGTGGAGCGCAAGCCAGCATGTAGACGAGATCGCCCACGGCAACATTCAAGATGTAGAAATTCGTTACGCTCTGTCTCATCTTCCGGTACCGTAACACGATGAAGATGACGAGCGAGTTGCCGGCGATGGCGAAGACGGCGATGATGACGAAAATGAGAGGGACGATCACGGATTCGGGTCCCAGGACGGGTGAGCCAGAATAGGTGTAGTTCATGATGCTCATTGAGTAGGAGTAGGAGGATGACTCGTAGTCATTGTAAGGAAGTACTTCGTCCATGGTGATTTTCGATGGAGCTTACGATCAGAGATTCTTGATATGTTTTGCTAGAGAGAAGACAAAGAAATAATATATACGTCACTTATTTTAAGTTATTTTAAAATTTGAATTTGTACTTTTTTAACATATTCGTTATAAAGGATTAACGAGTAAGGTTTCATTACTTACATGATATCTCGTGTTTTGAAAAAGGGGTATATAGGGTTAGGGTTAACCCTAACCCTAACCCTTTGGCAATCCCAGTAAATTAAGAAATAAAATCATGGTTGACCTTTTCAATCCTGATCTTGAGAGCTGAATTACCAAGCTAAAACATTTCAGATGTCAAACTATACGTTTATACCTGAAAATAGATCAGAGTATCTATAACTAACACCTCATTTACATCAAGCAATAGTGACAATAACAGCGTAAAAGGAGGAGTATAAGCCATCAGAATATGAAGACTCCCCAGGCTAGGGATTATTTTGCGTCCACTCCTTTTAAAGATCAATATTTAAAGGTGTCATATTTTGACTTTGAAAGGATTAAATCCTCATTTGCTGTCTCTGTTTCACGCATTATGGGTCAATAGAACTTTGACATAAAACAAACGAGGCAAACATTCTCACAATTCAAATGCTAAAAACGTAGATACATGATTTATCTACATTTTACAAAAAGGTGAGGGTTTAGATAACTATAAACATGATTTTGTCACATGTTTTTGAGATCTAATTTATATCTATTTGGTACAAGCACTGTCGGTTTATATTCTATGCTATTTACAAATTTACTTCCCGATTGCTACAAACATTTACCCTTTAATAGCTTATAATAGTCAGTTTTGTTCAAAGTCCTGATGATAGCCATGACTGATAATAATAAAGAAGAAAATGAGAGTATGATATTGGAAACTTGCCATTCGACCTGAAGCAGTTTAAAATAATCTGAAGATGTGGTGACAAATATAACATATGTGTGGACAGAGTACGACGTCGTAAACTCCATTGTTTAGTTGATATGATTTATAGTACGTAAATTGAAATGTCACTTCAAGATTGATTGTGTAAACTTGTAAATATGTGTCAATACCAACGGCAAACACAAGTCAATCACGGGTTATTATGTTGCCTCTTCATAATTCCCGCGTTGCACTGATGCGCAATATCCTACATACTTCAGAGAATGATTCATAAGTAATCATTTTGAGGATACCGGGTTAACTATCGATCAGAAGTTGAAATCAAAATGTGTTACCATTGATGCATTCATGTTTTCTAACATTAAATCAGTACGTTGCTCAGCACCCAACGCGTGTTCAAATCGCAAGCGTCCTTCGTGAGCGTTGCAGACGACAGCGCAGGCGAGAAAGCAAATCGATAGCGGCGATCGTTCTCGCGATCTAATGGAAACAAACATTTATGATGAACACCGACAAGAATTTGATTAATTCGTTTCCGCGAAATTACAATATCGCATGGGGTTACGTACATGCCTAGCATATGGCATACACCATTAATCAGATTAGCTGACAAGTGGGCAAACATCGAGTTTATTGGATTCTACCGCGGGATTATGATATTCAAATCAGGGATGAATACCTTCTCGATACATATTGCTTGTAGTATTATAGTCACCTTTGGCAAAATACTAATTTACAAATCCGAAACATCAAATCTCCCGTGCACATTGTCAACTTTGGTTTAAAACTATCTGCTATCGACACGGGTTCCAGGCACAGTTTCTGCTTAAAAATAAAGCTTTCAAATTAAAACAGAAATTAATTTTCATGATTGTACACATCAATGTCGAAGATAGCTCCGCGTTGATCCTTTGGCGTTTTTTTTTTTTTTTTTTTTACAGAGACGCATTATGTAATCCGAACGTGAATACTATATTGGATGTAGAATAAGATATTGAAAGTGCTTTTGCCTTGATTTCTGGAAAGCTCCTCTAAAAAAGGAATATTTACCACCCCCCCCCCCCCCCCCCCCATATAGAACAGGGGATCCTTACCACTTTCAAAATACTGGCGCCAGCATTAGTTTTGTGTGAATACGTAGACTGCACACATTGTAACGATATCATTGTGTGTCGCATACACTAATGGTGGGGAAATAAGGAATATCAGTACTTAACATGGCTGGATAAAAATCACCATGATACAATATTGAACAGCTGGTTGCATATGGTGTCTACAGACATATCTTCAATCAATAAGTAGATTGGTACAAGAGTTGCTTCGGTCCCTTGAGGCAGGCGCGTCGCAAGGCGACTGTCAAATCGCCACAAAATTTTGCTCTTATACGAGCATGACGCACGCTCATCAAAATGTTGGGTTTATTTGAATACGCACCCGGGAATTAACAATGTAGGTACGATCTTTTGCCAGTAATACCTTCAACGTAATTCAGCTTTCCCGCGTAAATTAGATAATATGCGACGATGGCAGAGTGAAATACATTAAGGTGAAAACTATACTTGACTTATGACCTTTGCACGCGATGCGTCATCTTCTGAAGTAGGAGTGCGTCAACGATTGGCACGGTCTTTGACGCGCCGTGTATCGTACGCATGGTCAACGCAAAATAAACAGCGCATGTGCTGATTCGATTCACATGCATGCTTGTTGAGCGCGGGTAATATACGCAGTCGAAAGGAAGCATCGTAAGAAATGTGCATAATGTGCAAAGCCCGTTGCACACGAGCGGCTTCGTTAGCGTGATATTTGACGCACCATGTGAAGGTTAAGTCCTTGTGTGCAACGTGCATACCGCTCGTCGCACACGAGGCGTTTTTTAATGACCTAGTACTGCGTCAGCAACGGACGCGGACATGTGAGAGTGATATCGTAAAATGCACATACGTGTAAAATGGAAAGTAAAGCTTGAAACTACTGTCATGTGCACTTATTAGATTCGAACGCTTGAATTACGTCGATCAAAATGAAGTCGAAATGACGCTTCGGGTACAAGGGGCATAATATACCAAACCCTTTGATTCGTCACTGTTTAACAGCTTCATGTATATTAAACATGTTTGACCAATTTTCTCGAATCTAGGGATGTGCTCGCCAAAAGTTCGTCGATCTGTCCTAAGATTAGTTTCATCATACATATGATACCATTGGGTGCGATTAGTTTAAAGTGACTGGAATGCACCAGGGTAGCTGACGAACCGACTAGATTGAACAAGATCGCAACTACTTCCGAAGAATAAACCCTAGGCAATTTTAATGGCCTAACTTGCACGTCACATTTTGAAAAGTGCAAACATTTCAAAGACGTTTTTATGAAGTCCCCAAAAATATGAAATACAAAAAATTACCCCTTATTCATTAAAGGTGAAGGTCTACCCTGATGATAAGTTTGTTTTAATAACATAATTTTTTTCGGGGGGTAATTGTCCCGCTAGGCTGGGTTGATTGCCCAGGGGGTAACTGTCCTAGAACCAGTAACCAGGTAGTAGACTAAAATCACCCTCATTCGTTGATTCTTGTCTCGCATTCATCAAGCGTTATTAAAAGACTGTATCGCCCGAGAAGGAACGAAGGCTGTAATACTGTGAATATCAGCACATGTGCGTCCTCCAAACAAGAAGGAAATTTGTCATCTTGTCACGTTATGACACTTATTCAATGATATCAAGTGAGCCATTATGATTTTCTCACATCCTATTTTGTTCTTATTTCTCATAATTCTTCATCACATTTGCTTTGTACTTCAAGTGCTTCAAGATTGACATGAACTGGAGAGTAAAAGAAAGATAGATTTAGAGAAAGAAAGAGAAAGAGGGAGACAGAGCGCGAGCAAAGTAGAAAGGCAGAAAGAGACATAGACAGAAAAAGACAGAGAGAGAGCGAGACAGAGAGAAAGGGGAAGTATCGTTGAATCATTTTGCGCGAATATTAGTTCAATGACCTGGTGGATTTCAATTGATTTCCACACTTGCTTTGGGGCGATTTCTTTTTTGTGCAAGGTCATGTTAAATTACAGTCATTCAGACACATCAATCTTCCGTATTGTGTTGTTTTCATTTTAATTTCAAAATCGAGGCAGCCATCTGTCTTTAAGCTCAGTTTTCTTCGTTAGAGCTTTGAATACACTTACCTCATCAATAACAAAACTGCTGTCGGAAGCACGAAAACTCAACTTCCTAAAAACTGAGACCTTCTTCTCTTTCTTTTCTATACAAATATTGGCCATATTATGTATGAACTTTTCTGTACACCTATGTGACAAAGTCATATTTTTTTCTTCAAGTTTTAAATCTTTCTATTTTATCTAAGCAAAGTAACTTTAAGAAGATACACACAAATGTAAAAAAAGATGGGGACGGGGGAAGGGAGGGGGGGATACTACACTGATATCGAAAACGATGATCGCCATGATGACTAATTGATCACAATTAGTTTTCTAACACATCGTATTCCTATCATTATTTGCTTTAGACTTTTATATTTGGTCCCGACAAAAGCAAACAACTAAAGAGATCAACTTTTATCAAAGAAATAGAAGCTTCCCTTCAGTAAACATGGACAATGATTTGATTTGATTTTTATTTGATTTCATTTTTATTCATGGTCTTTTTTCTAAGTTTCTAAAGTAATTACAGCATAATCATGATAATAAAACAAATTATATGATTACTTCATCAACGTAACAAATTTACATTGTAACACTAACATAAAACTATCATGAGGGATTGCCACATAAGCTAAGCTTAAAGGTGTGGTGATCCTTTTGAAAAACTTCATAATTCTTATATACAAACACGATGTTGGGGGATGGGAGAGAAAAGGATGTATGAGAAGATGACAAGATAATGATGTATAATCATCCTAAATTTACAATATCAAAACAAACAATGCAGAATTAGCATCATGCCTTTTCCATATCGTCGAATATTACGAGCTTGTTCGACCAGTCAATGGGTGGGGGGGGGGACATCTAGGGACACTGCGTGAAAAGCTATACATCTAGGGTGCCCTTCTTACCCCCTCCTCTCCAAGAGCGATCGGATATGGATTCATTTAGAGTGAGGGTGCTTTACTGGAGGAACGCCTTGTCAACAAGGCCAGGTTGAACTTCACCTTACGTACCTTGATAAACCATCATTAAAGGTAAAGATCAGCTTTGAAAACGCCCCCCTCTAAAAAAAATGAAATGGAAGTTCTTATTACCGATCATGTGAAAGAATATGTTTTGACTAATACGTGATGATACAAATTTTGCCGGGAAACCGCCTACTGATTGATATATTTGGTAAACTATCATATCGATTCGGCCTGGATAGATATCGCGAATGCACTTCAACATTGAACATTTGGGCATATATTTCTCAATTTCTTCACAGAGATAAAGATCGAAGCGACTGTAACTAATTAACAAAAACATCATTATCATAAGTCATAAAACGCAATTCATAATTCAAAGGAGAGAAGTAATTGCATTCGTGATCGATTAACTATTAAAATAATGGTTTAGGATGCTATCGGGTTTTAGATTAGGTAAAGGTTAGGTTTAGGATGTAGATTTTAGGTTTAGTGTTTGGTTTAGAATATGGAAATTGACCTTGAGTCGAAGAAGCATGTGTAATAGATCTCCATTAAATACGAGAAACTCAACCGGCAACAAATACAGATGTAAATCTATTTTGTCACTTGCACTTGTATAAGTCGTTAACTAATCATTCCTAATTGCGAATATATGCCAAAATTGATTTAAACGTCCATTCAGAATATTGATAGATACCAGAAGACATTGATTGACTACTCTAACGCCTTGAGTTCTCTCTCGAGTTATTTTTTCTACGATGGTTCATCATTACAGTTTAGGTATTGCCCTTTTTGTATCACGAATTCCATTATTTTCATTAGCTACGTTACTTTAGCAAATACAGGTTAAATTCCAATGGGTGTCGTGAGATTACGCTAGCAACACATATGTGACAGCATGATTTTATCGGATAATCAGAACGCTTTGTCTGGAGCACTTCTTATCAAATTTAATAATTCTTTTTAGTTGAGACACATTACAACGGTCAAGGGCAATATATTAGAAGGAACTCAGTAAAATGATCAAGGTATTTTTTAGTAGAAAGTGTTTTTTCTTAGAAGGAGTACTGTACTGCAGTTCTTTTTTTCTCTTCACCATAATCTGTCATTCTTTTCGCTGATTTTCAACTTCTGCTACAAAATAAAAGTTAACCGTATGTAGACCATTAATGTATAATTCAGAAGTGTAACAAAAATGTGCCATTTCGCCCATACCTTTTCCTGGTAAGACTTTATGATCTCTGAAAATGTCACAATTCATCACTATGTCATTTCAAAATCCCTTTTTACAATAATTGCATTCATATCGAAGACAGAAAGTGGGTTAGGACGCAGATGCGTGGTTTTTGAGGTCCTTTATTCTTTAAATCATCTAAATATCATGTCGTCATAAGGTACATGTTTAAAGTTAAAGGGCAAATGATAAAGTAAACGAACCTTTCTCTGGATTTTCCTCGACTGATATGGTCAGCTTAGAAAGCTGAATAATTTGCTCATTAAGATAAGACATCAATTAGTAAAGGCCGACAGCTCAATGTCAGTGCTTTATCACGTTCATTTTTAGAACTAAATTCATCACAAAGGGCAAATGTAAATTCCTTACTGCTAAATATACAAATCTGTCATATTTTGTAACAAATTGGCAATTAGAGTATTATCTACTGATTTATTGGTCATACAAATTACTAATTGGTTTCTTGACATTGTTCTACCCTTTAGAGCAGTGGGAGGAAAGGTATTGTAAAGCCAATGCTACTCGTGAATAAGTCGTACAAAGTTTTGTATCATCGTGCTATAGGAATGATATTTTAAGCTCTTTATCATGTTTTAAAATATTTTAAGAAATGATGCGTACGCCTGCTTTTTCTTGATATGTTTGAAGTGGATATTTCAAAGCTTTAAATTGATAGAGAGAGGGGGAAGGAAACTGGAGAGAAAGAGGGAAAGAGGGAGAGAGAGAGAGAGAGAGAGAGAGAGAGAGGGAGAGAGAGAGAGAAAGGGGGCGAGGACGCTTAGGGATGGGGAAGGGAAGACGAAGGGGTGGGGCGAGAAGAGATGGAATGGTAGGGAGAAAGAAAGAAAAGAGTGATTGCGTGAAATAGATGAAGACAGGAGGAAGAGGAATATACATGTACACGGCGTTAGAGAGAGAAGAGAAAGAGATTACAAGGAAAAAATCATGAGAGAGAAAGAG
Organism: Strongylocentrotus purpuratus; assembly: GCF_000002235.5. NCBI lineage: Eukaryota > Metazoa > Echinodermata > Echinoidea > Camarodonta > Strongylocentrotidae > Strongylocentrotus > Strongylocentrotus purpuratus. Next base: position 2,642,070 of record NW_022145615.1, on the reverse strand, counting down.
AGAGAGAGAGAGAGATATATATATATATATATAGAGAGAGAGAGAGAGAGAGAGAGAGATAGAGAGAGAGAGAGAGAGAGAAGAGAGAGAGAGAGAGACTAATGTATTACAAACGACAACATGAACAAGCTGCTGGATCATATTATCATTAACGACTAAGCATTTCAGGGAAGATGGTGCATCATGTCCATTATAATGGCATCACTTTAAGTCATCATTTTTATCGGCTACGTTGGTAATGATGGAGAGAGAGGGAGAGAGAGAGAGAGAGAGAGAGAGAGAAAGAGAAAGAAAGAGAAAGAGAGAGATGGACAAATCTCGTTTCTCAGCTCTCTGTTAATGTATTATACACATAAATATACCATATCATAAACATGCCATTAATGCAAGGTACAAAGTTACCAAATTGTGCATCATTTAGACACCTCTTAAATCATTAATATTTTTAAGTTCTTTTAATGTGTAACAACAATCACACAATTTTCTTAACACACACATGTACGTGTAAGCTGTGAAGCTCATTTTTTAAATTTTTTTTAAAATAATTGTCCCCCTGTCTTATTTGGGTTGTATGTAGCATGTGGACGCAACTATAATTGCGCATTCACTGAAGGAAATGTTCAGAAAAGCTGGGATAAAATCGCACAGTATGAACGTGGCATCCAAATTCAGGAGAGAATTTGAATGTAATCCCTAATAAGTTCGGACAGATCGTCGGTTTTGAAGTAAGTGCTAAGTGGGTACGCGAAATGGAAGGGGGGAATGGAAAGGACAAATAGAAAAACGAAAGGATCATCTTTATATGACGGATGATTCCTACTAAAATGTCGATCGATGATGAGGCTTTCATGACCTAGCACCGTACCCATTATAGGATAAATGACAAATATGTGATGTCAAGGTCGTTTAGATTTCGACGCAAGAAACTGATAGCCGGGAACATACTTGATAAAAGATATATGTGGGATCATGGACGGATCGAACTAGTGGTTAATGTATATGAATATCCAGATTGAAGTAGAAGGTACTAGAGTAGGCAACATAATGTGCGGGAGAGTTGGTTCGGTTATATTGCTTTCAAAACCTAGATTTACAAACAATTTTATGTCATTGTAGAAAGATCTTGCCAAGAGTTTTGTTCGTCGTGCTTGACTTGCTAAAATTTTAATGATATTTAAATATATATATATATATATATATATATATATCAAATAATGCACAAGTCAAGTTGTTTGGTAGTTTCACTCTGAAATGTTTGAAAATACCATTGATTTTTTTAGATACTATTTAAAGACTAAACTGGACAATTTCTATTGCCTATTCATAACGAACGTACAAACCTATTTTTTTAAACTTGCCACACACAGATTTTATTCAGGATGTTCTGTTATCAATTTGTTTCCCGCGAAAAAGTACTTGAAGCAACAACCCTTCCTTTATCAATACAGAAAAACAATCCATCCAATTTGAGACGCCAATCATCTTCACCCGCGTGACAACCTGCCAAGAGGCTTATATGAAGAGCGAAAGTACTTTCGTCATGTTTATCAGAAAATGTCTTGAGTGTAAGCTAGAAATTATTGCTGACAACAATTTGGCCATACATTTTTATTATGTTGACATGGTTGTGAAAGTAGAATGTTTACCAATTTGTTTTTGAATGCAAGAATTTTTTAAATATTTTTTTTAATGAACAGCGCCTTGAGCATTTAATAAAAATGGATAATGGCGCTATATAAATCTCATGTATTATTATTATTATTATTTAAAAAAGGGATAACTAAATTCAATTTTGATACAAAGAGTATTCGCAGTTTTGAACTTTCGTGCTTGAATGAGCACTTTTATTTAACCGTTAGAAGATCTGATCAAGAATCCATTTTTGCAACTTTCTTTCAGAGATTCATTTATTGTTAAATGGTAATGCTCACTCATGCGTGAATGGTATGATTGCAATTGCACATCATCTTAAAGAGGATTAATGTATGTCTATTTTGATATACGATAGAGAAGATTATATCAAATATCTATTTGAAAATCTTAATTATAAATACTGTCCACTATCTATTTTGCTGAGTGTACTATTTCGGAGTGATATCTATGATAGATTTGAAAACACTGCCCCGAGACGATTTGTAACGTGAACACTCGAGCATTAAAGTCCATGTAAGTTAAACTATACATTGGATATGCCTAGGGCCATAACTCTTTTTTTATTAGTCCTAGAAAGGAAGCATGTTCCAGGCAATTGCCCGACTTTATGAGAATATTTATAATTTAATCGTTTTATGTCTGGTACAGAGCATGAACCCTTTATCTGTTTCGCATGTTCAGGAGCCTTGCTTAGCGGTGAATTCTCTTCTATACACAATTCTTGAAGCAAGACGAAAATTAATGTTTCGCAAAGATAAAAATGTTATCAATTGATCATGGGACTAACTCTGTTATGTTAATATTCCCTATCCTAAGCCTTTTGACCAGTATACGATCATCGATCTAATCATATGGGATGTTTGTTTTTTTGTCGATGAAGCGGGAAATTGTGCAAGTCTACATTCCCCCAAACACGACAGACCGAATACGCATGCAAGCAGAGCCTCACACTTGTTTGTTTTTCTTCTACAGTAACTTGTTTACGGCTTGATAAAATGGAAAGCAGAGAGCATACTTGAAATTCGGTAACAGCAAATAATCCTGTTAAACACACTAGCACAACACTCGGGGATTGATTGCCAAGCAGCTCGGGTGGGTAAGGTGATCGCCGGTTATGCTGCTTTGCTTACCGGGTGTGCTCCCCCGTAACATTTCCTTGCGAGCCGTCCTCAGAGCGTGTCACATCATGTTATATTCATGTCCTGACTGTTGCAAGAAGGCGTCTCTAATCAAGTATCATGGAGAAAGAAAAAAGTCAAAAGAGTCAAGCTGAGGTTGAAGGCGTAGCGCTAACCCTCCTCGGAGGCGTATCAGGGGCGGGTGGATATGTGGCCCCCTCAAAATGTTGGCATTTCAATTATATTTAATTTTGTCTAATTGTTATTACAATACAGAATTTGAAATAATTTTTTGAGATAGTGATAGGGGATTGAATATTTTATTTTGGATCTATTCGATGGCATATTTTGATACGACACCTACATCTTTCAAGTTAACATTGACACACGTGGCCATTGGACTGCAATGCATGCTTTCAGCAACATATGAAAAGATATTCTAAGGATAAAATTCCAAATACTGTCATCGTGTGTTTATAAACTAAATAAGTTTTCTAATAATGTTTTACCGTGTATATGATTGTTTTATCATTATCGAATTTGATCTTATATTTAGATGTAGGGATTTGGAAATATCCTCACACTTTCGTACTACTATGTTCAATATAAGTCTTTGATAGACCTGCAAGCAAAAAAACAAAACGATTCTGTGTATTGCCTTTAATATAAATATCATGTCTTTGCCGTCATTTTGGTTTCATAATCATGATAATGCACATTTTTAAAAATAGATCTAAAAAAGGTTTATATGAAGCTGGAACAAGATGTAAATGGAATAGCATATCGATTGTAAGGTTGTGTTTAATTTGCCTTTAGAATACCGCTTTGGGACTCATCTCTTTGTTTTAACAAACCCCGCATCCACCCCCCCCCCCCCCCCCCTTCGCTCCTCTTCTTACTCCGCCCTGGGGCCGGAAGAGGATCACCTCTCGCTGGTTTAGCGTTACACGCTGAGCGGGTTGATCCTACCTTCCACCCCGCCTCTCACCCAGGCATGACGGAGAGGCGTAGAGGTGAACCAGGCAAGCGATCTCCAGCTTCACAGGTCAAGATGGCGGGTAACGGGAGGAAAAATAGTGCAAGTGGTCATTCCTTCCCCCGCCAGAATACACGCATCTCAATTTCCCGCGTTCTTTTCGTGAGGAGAAGAGGGAAGAGCGGGACGGTATCGATACACCGCGAGTTAGGGCAACATAATACAAGGTGAGGATAGATAGGGGGTGATGGGCAAATGATGGTGGAGAGAGCGAAACATGAACGACGGTTTAGAGTGGAAGAAATACAAGATGACTGGTTGAAGGGAGCTGAACAAAAGGAGAGATATAGAGAAAAGTAAGAAAAATAATATGGAAACAGAGAAAGACAGATTACGTGAACAAGAGAGAAGGGAGAGAGAAACATAAAATGGGACATAGAGCTGGTGAGAGAGAGAGAAAGAGAGAGAGAAAGAAAGTGGAGATCCAGAAGAAAAAAAATCAAGGAAAGCTAAAAGAAATCCCCCATGAAAGATAACATTAGCTACCTTCGCTGTGGTATATCAGGCTGTAAGATTGGTATTTACTTTCACCACACAAAGATTAATCAATGATATGAGAATGCACCAGAGAGTGGTGAAAAAAGAAGAAACTATGAAGCCGACTAGCAAAACAAATTCCGAGTTATTAATGTAAAATTGACATTTAAACAACAGGCGCATCATTCTATTCTTTTTAAAGTAAACAGTTGATGGGTAGAGTTATCTTTCTCTTACAATCTCAGTACCGAAACGTTCCCTCCGCTATTTTTTACCTCTTTCGCGTTGTCTGGTGATACTCCAACTCCGATTACTCCCGGCACTCAGATCGTAATCCGAGCGATTTATTTGATCTTTCGAATGCCACTTGTTCGAAGTCAAGTATAATGATACAACTACCTGGAATTCCGCAAGCGAAAACAACGCAATAAGGTGTCATCATGTAATGCTTGCCCACCCGACCGCTCGCCCCCAAAGCAAGCCTTTTTGGGGGTAAATGTGCCCGTTGTGAAAAGGAAACAAATAAATTGAATAATTCAAGCCCACACCGTACATGGGATGCAAGGATTTCAATAGCAGAGAAGATATGAATGAAAGAAGGTTTTTTGCGAGAATTATACCACAGACCAGCGATGATGGTAGGGTTATTACAGGTGATGGTGTAGCTACATAAGCATGGGGGAGGGCGCACTTAGGCCTATAGAAAGAGAGAGGGAGAGGGAGAGAGAGAGAGAGAGAGAGAGAGGGGGGGGGGGTAGGCCTTGATTTTTTCCGGTGACCCCATCCTCCCCATGACGTCAGTGCCCCCTCACCGAAAGTACCCACGCTACGCCTCTTAATGACGCGTATTAAATATCTATTATAAGGATTACAGCAAAAGCTAACTGATTAGAATGTTAATATTTATTGATTGTGAGAAGAAATACAACATGGATACATTGTTTGCCATTTTCTCAACATTTATTCCACTGGGGATAGAATTTCCCCCTTTCAAACCGTCCAACAATTAATGTCACAATCAAATAACAGAAATGCAATGAAATTAAAAAGGGGCGATATCTGTACCCGCACTATTGTACAGGGAAGAGGGGAGAGGCTAAATAAAAACGAGATACTAGTAGGGGAACCCGGGTCACGTGACCAGCCGGGAGGAAGACAACCAACCGAAGTCCCAGTTTCCTGAGATACGGATTCCCCTAAACAACCTCTCCTACTGAGAGCCCCTCCTTGCCATTGGGCAAACCGCTCTCCCCTGTTATGAACAACAATTAACATAAATATCAATAGCAATAAGCAACCTTGACAATTTTCAACCCCAAACATACATATAATAATTTCATAGCAGGATGAGTTATGATAAGCTTCGATACATCTATCTGGGCACTTATATCTACGTCTGTCCTATAATCTCACATATTATTTCGTCTGTCATCCCTCTTGACTCCCAATACACACAAATAACACAATAATACACTTCAATTATTGTGGAATAGCCTGACAACGACTACTGAGAGCCTACCGTTTATTCAGTATGAATGTTTAACAAACATTTCTTCTCGTTTCCTTCACTGGAAACCGTTTCCCTCACTGGAAACCGGACCTATCATGGTCCAGGATAAAAAACCAGAGATAAAACTCAACGAGCATAAAAACTCTGGAAAACCTTATTCAAACACAGTCATATACTGTAACACTACATGACACAACGCACTTTTATTGTAAATAAAAGTTGTCTCGTTGAAAGTTCAAGCTAGAGTGATTCAATTACACACTAATTCATGCCACGCCCTGGTCTCCGTGGCAGAATCAGCTCGCACACCTGTACGAGCTGCCTATGCAAATTACATTCCATCGGGGCACAGCCCCGGACCCAACATAAGTATGCATTCATTAACGATACAAACAACATTTGTCTGCTATACAATCGTACCGCAGACAAATAATATTAATTACAGCGTCCAAGAATGCTCTACGAGCCATAACCCTTCAGCATATTTTCAAAATAAAGAATGCCAAAACCGAATTTTCAGATGAATCTTCAATCCAAACCACCCAACCAAGACTTTGTTTCAATTAAGAATACAAGCCCATCCGGTCAACCATTAAACTAATTATTACTAGCCCAGCTGCCAACCATTCATTCATTAATAGTCTACCGGCCTAACCAACCAGCCATTTATTGGAACATCACTAGCCCAACCAACCAACCAACCAAACTTTGTTCCAATTAAGAATACAAGCCCATCCAGCCAACTTTAAAACGAATCATTATACTAGCCCAGCCAACCATTCATTCATTAATAGCTTACTGGCCCAACCAACCAGCCATTTATTGGAACATCACTAGCCCAAGCAACCAAACTTTGTTCCAATTAAGAATACAAGCCCATCCAGCCATCTTTAAAACGAATCATTATACTAGCCCAGCCAACCATTCATTCATTAATAGCTTACTGGCTCAACCAATTCCAATTAAGAATACAAGCCCATCCAGCCAACTTTAAAACGAATCATTATACTAGCCCAGCCAACCATTCATTCATTAATAGCTTACTGGCCCAACCAACCAGCCATTTATTGGAACATCACTAGCCCAACCAACCAACCAAAACTTTGTTCCAATTAAGAATACAAGCCCATCCAGCCAACCATAACACGAATTATTACAAGCCCAGCCAACCATCCATTCATGAAAAGCATACTAGCCCAACCAACCAACCATTTATTTAAAATGCGTCCAAGAAGGCTCTACGAGCCACAACACTTACTGGCCCAACCAATTCCAATTAAGAATACAATCCCATCCAGCCAACTTTAAAACGAATCATTATACTAGCCCAGCCAACCATTCATTCATTAATAGCTTACTGGCCCAACCAACCAGCCATTTATTGGAACATCACTAGCCCAACCAACCAACCAAAACTTTGTTCCAATTAAGAATACAAGCCCATCCAGCCAACCATAACACGAATTATTACAAGCCCAGCCAACCATCCATTCATTAAAAGCATACTAGCCCAACCAACCAACCATTTATTTAAAATGCGTCCAAGAAGGCTCTACGAGCCACAACCCTTCAGCATATTTTCAAAATAAAGAATGCCAAAACCGAATTTTCAGATGAATCTTCAATCCAAACTACCCAACCAAGACCTTGTTTCAATTAAGAATACAAGCCCATCCGGTCAACCATTAATCTAATTATTACTAGCCCAGCTGCCAACCATACATTCATTAATAGTCTACTGGCCTAACCAACCAGCCATTTATTGGAACATCACTAGCCCAACCAACCAACCAACCAAACTTTGTTCCAATTAAGAATACAAGCCCATCCAGCCAACTTTAAAACGAATCATTATACTAGCCCAGCCAACCATTCATTCATTAATAGCTTACTGGCCCAACCAACCAGCCATTTATTGGAACATCACTAGCCCAACCAACCAACCAAAACTTTGTTCCAATTAAGAATACAAGCCCATCCAGCCAACCATAACACGAATTATTACAAGCCCAGCCAACCATCCATTCATTAAAAGCATACTAGCCAAACCAACCATCATCATCGCTTTTTTGTTTTTGGCCATATGTCTCAAATCTATCCTCCCCGAGCCCTGCTGTGTACATTTCCCTCCCCCTTTCTTTTAGCTCTTTCACTTTCTACTTCTTATTTCTTCCTTTCTTATTGTCTGAGGAGTAGAAGGGTGGGGAGGCGGGAAAAGAAAAACATCCAACCCCAGTGGAACTTGTTGAGTATGTGAGGCGAATTCAGTTGTTGTGCCGCGCATGCTAACTTGGAATGCGCGCACTTTACCGGAATCGCGCGCGATGCGCTTAACTAATAGTTTCTCTTTTGACCTTTCTGCACTTTGCTAGCGTAAACAACTTTGACCCTGAACTATATTGTTTACGTTGCATTCTCTCACAAATGCGCTGATTCGATAACTCGAATAATCGAATTGTGAGAAGAAATACAACATGGATACATTGTTTGCCATTTTCTCAACATTTATTCCACTGGGGATAGAATTTCCCCCTTTCAAACCGTCCAACAATTAATGTCACAATCAAATAACAGAAATGCAATGAAATTAAAAAGGGGCGATATCTGTACCCGCACTATTGTACAGGGAAGAGGGGAGAGGCTAAATAAAAACGAGATACTAGTAGGGGAACCCGGGTCACGTGACCAGCCGGGAGGAAGACAACCAACCGAAGTCCCAGTTTCCTGAGATACGGATTCCCCTAAACAACCTCTCCTACTGAGAGCCCCTCCTTGCCATTGGGCAAACCGCTCTCCCCTGTTATGAACAACAATTAACATAAATATCAATAGCAATAAGCAACCTTGACAATTTTCAACCCCAAACAGCCAATACAAACCATTTTTTTTTTTTTTTTTTTTTTTTTTTGCCTCTTAAATAGTTTTGTCTGTTTTGTTTTCTAAATTGTTACTTTCTGCCATAAACGGACGAACAATTAAATGAAATGATGTTATCTGTTGTCACTTGGACCCATTCAAACAAAGCAAACTATAGTCATCTCTTTAAGGGCATTTATCAAAAATACTAACAATTTTATTTTTATTATTTTTCTCCATCGGTTCCCAAACCTTAATACCAAGCCAGGTGCTTAAATTCTCTGCACCATTATCACATTTTATGTGACTTTGCCGAGCAAAATTGAAATGAACAATTACGATTTATGAATCCACGTTAAATCAATTAAACACGATCACTATGTTGAAGACAATAATAACCTGTTTGCCCGTGTACAGTCGAGCTGCACAGCCTCAAATAAGATTCAGTCATTAGTCGACTGTCCTATTTTGATCGAACGTCTATTTACATGTACGTATTCATCTGTACAATCCACTGTTATCTTATTATCTTTGGCATTATTCCCTAAACTAGAAATATACATGTAGGTATACTTGACGAGCTGCCATACCAAAACCAACAACAAAACAACCCTGATAGCAGCGTCAACGAGCCATATCATGGTCCAAATCAGATTCTGCCTTGTTCTATTTACATGTGCATGTATATACACTTTGCAATGATCTTTATATTCAGCTTAAATGTTAAAGCGTTGGGTCGCAAGACTCACGTGCATTATTTTGAGGGAGTCATTATATTTAAACGGCGTTTTCTCAGAGATTTCAAGTTTTAAGTTAACCCAGCCATTCGAGCCGCCGTTGCGAAACTCTGTATCAAGATGTCACATCCACTGTCCGACAGGTGTATCCCGTCCCTGTTGAAGTATTGGTGTTCTTGCGCGATGAACCCCCATGCCTGATCTTTCTTCTACCATATTTGTTCAGGGATTTCCTCACCTTATCAATCGCTGATTGCGAGTGCACTGTACGGCCATATCCATAGTAGAACAAACGAGGTATTATGCTTGAGAAAGAAATGTGGCACCCCGGTAATAGTTCCCGGGCTGTGGTGAGGGCATCATCTAATGCCTGTCGACATTGCTTGGCTCCATAGCGGCCGAGGTCGTTCGAACCCACGTGAATGATCATGATGGTAGGAGCTGGGTTGTACCTTAGTAAGTCCTGGAGAGCTCTCGGAAATTCGTGTAGGGTTAGGCCGCCTCTGCCAAACCATTTAACCTCGCTTGCATTTACTCCCAGGTTGTGGTTGCCTGTCCAGGATGCCCTCTCGCCGGCTCTCCTGACGAAGCTATCCCCCAATAGCCACAACCGTTGGGCTCGAGTACCTGTGGTGAAAACAAAAGAGTTCTTCGGCAGTATACATGTACATAATTCTTTTCACGATCATATGTTTATTCGTAGTCCACTCTATTCGACTTGTTTGTAGTTAAGGTTAAAACGAGCATCATATTGTGCCCGTGCTATAATTTGGTAAGCACGATAATCGGTTTCTTATTATTTGTTTATTATTTATTTATTTTTTTATTTTTATTTTTTTTACACTGTATACATGACTTTTTGAAAACTTATGATCAGCTTACAATAATTTGCTTCATGTGAGAGATGAGGAAGAGCACTCTCAATTTTATTAATGTAAACTACAACCTTCCACGCTATAACCTTTGGAAGGAGGATGGAGTAATCTTCCTTCAACACGTGCTGAGGCCACGCACCACTGAACCACTTGTTCTGAAAGTAACCGCCAAATCCTATGCCTCCGCTTGCATCTGTGAATAAGTTCAAGTCTGAGTCAGTTGACCACTGCCTAGGCTGAATGATTGTAACCCCGTTAAATTGTTCCAGAAAAGACAACCAAACTTCGAGGTCAGCACGGGCTCCATCCGTTAAACGCCGTGAACCCTTTGACCCGTCTTCTGTTTTCAGGAGATCTATTAACCTCCTTAGGAACGCTCTACCTGGCCGTACGGCTCGGCAAACAAAATTCAAGGATCCTATTAACGACTGAATATTCCTCAGATCCAAAGACTTTTGTTCTAAGGCCCTGCGGATTTTCTGTTTCAAGGCTGCTACCTTACCGTCAGGTATCCGAACTTGCATGACGCTGGTGTCGATCTCCAAGCCTAGATATGTCAATTTTGTACAGGGCCCTTCCGATTTTTCCATAGCCAGAGGGACACCTAGTTCACTGCATACTGAGCGAAATTTGGTTATTATTCCTAAACATTTAATACCTCCTGCATTTGCCGACCCTACTGCTAAAAAATCATCCATGTAGTGAACTATCCTATCTGTTCCTAGCCTGTCCCTCACACAGAATTCTAGAAATGAGGAGAATTTTTCGAAATATGCCGGTGCGCATCGGATCCCCATTGGTAAACGCTTATCTACGTAATACTTCCCTTCGAATTTTATTCCTAATAATTCAAAGTCCTGGGTTGATATGGGTAGCAGTGTGAATGCAGATTTTATGTCTTCTTTTGCTAACTCGGCCCCTATTCCCGTCCTAGAAACTGAATCTACGGCAGTATCAAAGCTACTGTATTCTACTTTGCATGCGTCATCGGCAATGAAATCATTAATCGAGTACCCTTTCGGATAGGATAAGTGATTTATTAGTCAGAAATCCCCTGGGTTCTTCTTCGGGACTAAGCCAATTGGGCTTGCTCTCAAATTTGAAGGGGTCTTTTCTCGTATGGCCCTGCGTAGCGTCCCGAAGTAACTTCCTTATCGATTTTCTTTTTTGTCGCTACCTTATTCTGATCTGCCGATTTCAAATTTGGTAGATCGGCAGGCAACCGAGGGCCGTTGTAATTCAATATGAAGCCCTGGGTGAAACCGGTTACTAAGAATTGCGCTGCCTTTTTATTGGGATATCTTTCTAAAGTCTGCTACTACTGTAGTACTAGTCTTTCTACTTTAATGGGAGATGGAGCTAGTGAGTGTAGTTGATGATCTTGTACCGACTTTACGTTAACGTTATTAATATTGGCCATTGATGTTCCTTCGTTATATTGATCCCCAGTAGTATTACTAGACTATCTAGATCTACTAGATCTGCTTCATGCGGTTTGGCTGGTGATCGCCTCCCGTGTATTTGCTCGATGCCGACCGTATGAGGTGGCAATATTTTAGGATCTCTTGTGCGCAGTTTGGATGTGCCTGCAAACAGACACTCGCAAATGTCAAAAAGGCGTTTGTCCACGCCTCAATGTTGTAGATCTTGTTTCTTGCTGTTACTGTTGGTTTAAGCGTGAGTTGTTGTCCCGTTTGAACTACAGTAAAACCCGATTGACACTGTTCCATTGGAACGTATCCCTGCCCTCGAGCCGTCATCCCCTGGTTGCCTAGTAACCCGTTAAAATCGACGTATTCTCCCTTCCATATTTTTTCTTTCAAATTGTGGGGAACCGTGATACCCAGGGTTTCTGTTTGGGGCGACATTGGTCCGATTGGAGATGGCATCGGGACTTGTTGAGACTGAGGTTGATATGGGGATGGGGATTGAGATGGAGACGGGATCGGATCGATTGGTTTCGGGTTTAGATCTAGATCTAGATCTAGATCTAAGTCTACATGATCCCCCAGGTCTGGATTTAGACCTCCATCCCGCCCTGGTACTATGGAAGGGAACGATACGGTAGGGACGAGGGCTGAATTGGTCTTTATGCTTTCATTAGATCTAATGCCTGTAATGTCAAGCTGACGGTTGTTTGTCGTAAACTCACCCGGTTGTGTCACGACCGAGGGTCGTCCCGACGACTGACTGGGTGTTGCTGCCTGGGCTGCAGGCACCTGCTCCACCGTCCCTGGGCCGGTCACTGGCTGATCTTGCGACACCGACTCCCTTGGCATTGACCTTGACGTGTATCTCCCTCTCCTACTACTAGTAGGCCTAGAGCTAGTAGTAGGCCCTACTAGGCCTTGTCACTCTCGTGCTGGGTCCTGTGGTAACACTAACATTCCGTGTTGATGCTCTGGTCTCGCGATCTTTGCGTTTAGTCGTCTGCCCGCCTCTTTTCTTCCCCATTGTCACTGTCAAGTTCGGGCTTGATCGAGGGCGATAGTCCGGTTTAGTTTGTAGAGTAGATCTAGACTTGATCTAGAGTCTAGATCTATAGATCCCCTTTACTTTTTATGTATCCAGAATAATGTAGTGGGAATTGCCCCCACCCCCATACAAGCCTCCTACCACAAGAGGGCGCCATTGGCTTTCTCACACGGGGACGACAAGCTCGTACAAGCTTCTGGCACAAGAGGGCGACATTGGCCTTCACGCAGTGAGAGCAGATTGAGAACTGACACAGACTGACTGGTACACGTTGAGATATACTCCGAGTAACTAGACCGGTAAGTGAACGTTCTTTGTCTCATTTGTAGCCTTTAAGAATTGTAACTACGTAGCCTATGATCCATAGACCAGGGCTACTTCATTTTCGTCTTGGGCAGGGCGGATTACTCTGCTTTGCCTATTTCGTAATTTTTGGTGTATAATTCTTTGTTGTTTCGTGTGGGTGTTTCAGGCCAGGCTGTAATATTAGCCCGGTTTGGGACATTTTTGCTGTAATTTTTTTTGGTCGGTCGTCTGCTCTCGCAAACTCCAAGTGTAGTTCCGTCACGGCTGTATGCGTGACTGGACTTTTTCACTGGGGGTTTGAGGGCAGTGCGATTCGAGTGTGCGTGTTTGAATTTTCTGTAGCGAGTGTTTGAACTTTGTTTGTGGTGTGGGGTGTCTGATTAGGCATCTTTTTGTGTTGAGCGGTTGTTTTGTACGTGAGTTCGAGCCAGGCTGTAATATTAGCCCGGTTTAAAACATTTTTCTAGTGCTATATTTCTTGAGCGCGCAGGTTTTGGAGCCTGCCGGTCGTGGCACAGCGCTTTGTTACACACTACAGCGTATTTGATTCGGCGGAGGGATATTTTTTAGTCCTTCTCCTCACGATCGACGCCATTTTGTTTGTGGTTGTTGGCTGTTCGCCGACGGGACCTGGATCTCTTAAATCTAGGACCTAGACCTGCTTTTAGTAGTTGATAGCAGGAGGCTGTCTGTAGTTATTTAGGTGCGCGAGTGTATGGTTTTTGTGCGTGTTGTGTGTGGACCCACTCACTCGTTGTAGTGCGGGAGTCCTTTCAAAAAATAAAAAAAAAAAAAAAAAAAAATAAATAAAAAAAATCGTGCGGTGTGATTATCCGTGTTGGAGGGATGTGAGTAAACAGCACCTAGTTAAGAATTCAGGGAATTTATTTTTCCGTCGGGTTATTTCCCCGACGTAACTTAGTTGTAATTTTAGTAGACTAGTCTAGGCCTAAGGCTTTTGCGATTATGGGGTCGCTATGACATATAGGGAGGCTAAGATCCCTATTAATAGGTGTTCTTTTGAAGAACTCCTCGCAGACGTGCCGGGGCTAGCTCCTGTGCAGGCCGGGATCATGTTGGGTCTCCGGACTGAACACGGGAATATTACCCCGGGATTATTTTGGGCGTCCCCAGGGCTAGTAGAGTCCAGGGGGCTGCTAGACAGGTTCGACTTTGCTCCTCGGGAGAGTACCTGGGGGGCAGAGGGGGTTCCCAATCAGAGTGTTTTTGTCACTTCGTCGGGGCAGCGTGCCCTGAGCACCAGCACCCCCTGCGGGGCCCAGGCCCAGGTGGGGGGACACCAATACCCCTATGATGTATATCCGTCTCCCTTGGTTAACCGAGGGGATGTATCGGGTAGGCCCCAGAGGGGCAGTCCCATCCCAGGGTATCAGAGGGGTCGGTTAGGCCAAGGGGCCCTCCCCTTTCCCGAAGGACCGATCCGTCGGGGTCCTGCTCCCAGGAGGGATAGAGTATCCTACCAGCCACTCCCCTTTTTTGATGGGCGCGGAAACTGGAGGGCTTTCCTCCATAAATTCACTGCGTTTGCGGACCAGCAGCGATGGGATTTTCCCCAGAGGGTGAATCAGCTAAGCTGGTGCCTAGAGGGGAAAGCGGGAGATTATTTGAGCCTGACTCTGGAACAAGAGCCGCTCCTGGATTATTTCACGCTGGTCCAAAGAATGGCGCAGCGCTTCGACCAAGGCGGATTGCCGGAATCTGCTCAACTCGAGTTTGCGTCTGCCAAGCAGGGGCCAGAGGAGTCCCTGCCTGAATGGTCCGATCGGGTGCTCGGGTTAGCTCTCCGAGCATTCACCGGGGTCCAGGGGCCCTATTCACAACAGCAGGCGGTCCTCCGCCTGTGCCAAGGGTGCTTAAATCGGGAGGCGGGATGTCACGCGCTGACTCAGCATCCCGCTACCGTTGAGGAAGCGGTAAGGCATATTCAGTGGCACCAACATGTGTACCGGGCCATGTACGGGCGGGTGCGTCCAGGTAAGTCGGTCGCCTTTGAGGATGCGGGGGAAATTGAAGTCCGCCAAGTGGACTTATCCCCCCAACCTCCTAGCCGACCTGAAGACGGGCAACTCGCTGCAGTAGAACGCCGAATGGTGGAGCGCCAGGGCCGCCTAGAGGCCCGGGTAGCTAACATAGAGCGGGATGTCCGGAAGCTCCTAGAGACCCTACAGTCAAGGCCGGCGGCTCCCCGGGAAAGAGCCAAGTCCCCGGGGGGTGACCGGTGTTATGCTTGCGGGGGACAAGGGCACTACCGGAACCAATGCCCCACAGCTCGGGGGGACAGAGGGAACGCGCGGGTTTCTTGTGTTAACTGCCGAGAATCGGGAAACTCCAGCGGGTCGGAGGAGGAGGCCAGTCCCCGACCCGAACCGAACGAGGCCAGCCACTAACCGGGTCACCGGTTAGTCGGGCGGTTATTCCTCAGGAAGCGTTAAGTCAGGTGGGAGAGCCTGGTTCCGGTGGGTTGGGATTGATGGAAGCCACCACGGAGCTGGGCGAGGCACTCTCCCAGTACATAGAGGAGGTTACATTTTGCGAACCTTCGAATCCTCCACAGATGATCGGGTCGCTGGACCCGATGCCGGAGGCCACCTCGGATCTGGAGCCGGATGTCACCTCGGATTCGGAGCCGGGTACCGCCCTGGATCCGGAGCCGGATACCGCCCTGGATCCGGAGCCGGATGCCGCCCCGGATCCGGAATCGGAGGAGGAAGGGGCGGAGGTAGTGGTTTGCCGACTACAGTCCAGTTCCTCTCTTACTATCCCAATAGTGATAGGGGGTTTCTCCCTTAAAGCAATAGTAGATACGGCGGCGGAGGTGACGATCATCTCGGATCGGGTGCTACAGCACCTGGAACCGCAGCCGGAAAGACGGCGGGAGGCCGTGTTACATGCTGCGGGACGGAATATGAGCATGAGGGGGTCAGTAGTGGGGCCGGTGAGCATTCTGTTGGGGGGACAAGAGTTCCCCAAGCAGTTGTATGTTGCACCCATTTCAGCCGACATGTTGCTGGGAAGGGATTTCCTCCATAAACATAGGGCGGTGATTCACATGCATCATCCCAGGTTACTGCTAGGGGAAGTGGAAATTCCCATGCAGCATGGGGATAACCCCAGGCGGATGGGTGTAGCAAGGGTGTATGCCCGCAAGAGGGTAATCCTTCCTCCCAATGCCGTTAAGAGGGTGACTGGGGTTATCGACCAACGGATAGGGGATTTTGTGTTTGGACCACTGCTAAACCCTGTTCCTTACATGGGGCGGGGAAGAGTGCGGAGGTAAGAGAGTTGGTAGCCCGGACACGGGGTAACCGTCTCCAGGCTCTCCTCGAGCAGACTCGGGTTAACGCCCAAGCGCTCTATGGCCCGTTAGGTCGGGTGTGCACGGGAACTTCTGTTCCTGTAGCGCTAAGTTTTCATGGTGCGTGTGAGGGTGGGAACTATTTAGTCCCTATCACCTTGTTTTTGCTACATTAGCAAGAACATATACCGTATGTCAGTAAGTTTTTTGGATTTTTAGTATTTTTTCCCTAAATGCCCGTTGGCATATGTTTTGGTTGTTCCAGGGGGGACTTTTTTCCAAATGGCCCGCTCCGTGCTATAGCGGAACTGACGCCTCCTTCCTGCGCCGGAGTGACCTAGGTGGGTTTCTGGTTCTCCAGTCACACTCCGAAAAACTTGAGTAATATACCTCTCGGGTAGGTAAGATGGCGTCGTAGCCTGGGAGGACAAGCGGATAGCTCCCCGCTATGGGGGCGTGGATTGTTTCGGGTAGGGAATCTCCCCCTGGCAATTGTAGTGTTAAGCATTAAGTATGTTGGTTTTTTAATGAATAAAACAAAAATATTTTCATGTTGTATTACCCCGTGTTTTGCTCGTTTGGGGTCAAGTTTGGCATGTTTAATACATGTTTTTAGATTAGGATGTTGTACGGCCACAAGGGAGGGAAACGCATAATTTTTTTTTTTCTCCCCTCTATCCGGTTGTGGGTAAGATATTTCACTGGGTTTACTTCAATTGGTCCTGGGTTTTTTAAAACGGGGGGGAGTGTAGTGGGAATTGCCCCCACCCCCATACAAGCCTCCTACCACAAGAGGGCGCCATTGGCTTTCTCACACGGGGACGACAAGCTCGTACAAGCTTCTGGCACAAGAGGGCGACATTGGCCTTCACGCAGTGAGAGCAGATTGAGAACTGACACAGACTGACTGGTACACGTTGAGATATACTCCGAGTAACTAGACCGGTAAGTGAACGTTCTTTGTCTCATTTGTAGCCTTTAAGAATTGTAACTACGTAGCCTATGATCCATAGACCAGGGCTACTTCAATAATCACTTCCAGAGTTATAGTTTATACCAGGCGATAGTGTGGGCTAAACCATCCTCGACGAGCCAGCACGGTAAAAGTTGTCTTGGTAATAAAATTGTTCAAGTGTAGACACCTAAAAAGTATAGGTCTACGTGTATATTCCTGTTCCTACGTGTATATTCCTGTTCCTACGTGAATATTCCTGTTCCTAAAATCTGGGAGAACTAAAAGAAAAACATCCAACCCCAGTGGAACTTGTTGAGTATGTGAGGCGAATTCAGTTGTTGTGCCGCGCATGCTAACTTGGAATGCGCGCACTTTACCGGAATCGCGCGCGATGCGCTTAACTAATAGTTTCTCTTTTGACCTTTCTGCACTTTGCTAGCGTAAACAACTTTGACCCTGAACTATATTGTTTACGTTGCATTCTCTCACAAATGCGCTGATTCGATAACTCGAATAATCGAAATTTCGCTGATACAATACGCCTATGCATAATAGCTTTTGACCTTAACTAATGGTCTTGGTAGCCTTAATTGCGGTATAGGTTTTTCAATAGCTCTGCCTTCCCACCACTGTACCGCCACAAAGTTAACTACGTTTCTTGAAAGAGTTTTATCAAAATGGTTGATATTTAAAAATGTCAAAATCTTCCTGACCATCGGCAGCAGTGCAAAAGGATTAACATTTATATATATTTAAACAAAAATCTCGGATACATTATTTCCAAAACTTTTAGCAAACTAAAATTATTTGTTTTTTTACAATAAAAAAATACAAACGGGCAAAATTGTACCTCAAAGTTTCCCAATTTAGTCGAATCTACAACTACTTAGGGATTTGTTCATGTAGTATTGATCTTGTATAATTAAAAGAGTGAAATAGCGTTGCGACTTGCTGACCAAAGGGCTTTATCCCCCTTAGTTCGTAAAGTATGTGTGGCGAGTGGGGATTCGACAAGATGTATGACTGTTCGGTAACTCGATCCGAAAGGTCCCGGTTCGAATCCCGCATTGGGACCCATCTCATCGTGGACGGAGAAGCGATCTGAGATGTAAATAGTCGATTCCATTAACACATTTCTCTTTACCACAACTGACTCTAGCATCTATATTACTCTTATAAACAAACCATTCATTCATTACGAGGATACCAAATACTTTGTATATTATGTTCTTACTTGTTCTTTATTGCTGTTATGAATTTATGTTCATGTTTTGTTATAACTATTATTATTATTATTATATATATATTTGTTAGACTATTGTTCCTCATTATGGGCCTTATGGAAGACCACCAACAATTGGTGATAATGAGTCACCCTGTCTAAATATCAGAAATATATAAATCTACAATATGATAAGAACATGTTGACATTAGTAAAACCTTAAAGGGAAATCCAATCTTGATATTAAACTGCTCTAGAGGAAAGCTGAAAAGTCGACTACTGAAATTTGGAATGAAATTGGACCAAAAATGAGAAAGTTGTGAAGTTTAAAAAGTAATAATCACTATAGGTATTGGCTCTTCTACTCGGCAGAATCGGTAATGTCCCTGTAACGTAGTGGCGGACAACTTTCCCATTTGTTCCAACACACAAAATGACTAAAATTCCATTTTAAAATACATGTGACTCAGGAAGGTATATTCTCTTTAGAGGACCTATACTAATATACGTTCCTTAATATATATCGAGTAGTGCCCCATGAAAGAAGGCATTTAGGAGAAAAACTGACATTAATTATATTTTTGTACACAGCAAACGGGAGAGTTATCCGCGACTTATCCGAGGAGAGTGGATTACTCCATTATGGGACAAAGAGTTGTGGCACTCCATAGTCACCAACGTCTCAGGATATGGCAGAGAGAGAGAGAGAGAGAGAGAAAGAGACCACAACCCACTGACCAAACTGTCATTCTCATAGACTTAGTGATCTCATATTTCAAACATCCATAACTTTATTATTTTGGTCCGATTTATTTCAAACTTTCGCCATTATATTTATTTATTTTATTCATTCATAGCAACCAAAGGGTTGGATTGTATACATTTTCAACATGATTATGAACATTATTAAATTCAGTACAATGAAATTGATAAATTATGAATAGAAATACAATGTAGATCATTAATAATAGTCTTTTTCTATCATAAAAATTAACTTATTAGACGTGTTGGATTGTCCTTAGTATCTTTACTACTAAAAGGTTATGTTCAATAATGGCTTTGCAATTAGACTGAACGTTTTCACGATTTGAAGCTTCCACGTTTTATTCGATTAGCACCTTCGCTATATGTCATCCGAAAATGTCTCAAAACTCTCCTCTTTGACCATGATCAACAATAGATTCTTTGATAACTTTTATGTAAAGCGCTGTGAAACAACAGTTAGTTTGTAAGAGCGCTATAGAAATGACTTTATTGTATTGTATTGTATTGTATTGAAGATTTATTTGACATGGCTGAGCAAAGTCGCTACCTTGAACTCTTTGACAGGCAATTAGCGAAGAAAATAATTTGTATTTGTAATTTTGGGGTATTTCTTTTTCATTATTGTTTACAACACTCTCACTACAAGCGTTTGCTTTATAGAGAAGTTGCCAACTGTAAATTCTTTTTAATGTTAATACTCAAACTTTCGGGAACATTGGAAAAAAAATGACCGGAAATGACGCTATAAACATCATAACAAAACTGAGTCGGTATGCACGTATTTTCCATGAGAAAATGCAATAGCCTGTGTGGGTTCACCCTGAAGATGAACAAAGAACAAAGTATTACAAAAGAAGCCTCGAAATAATCATTTTATGTTACATTTTCTCCAATATGTATTTTTTTCTAGATTAAACAAAAACACCATGCGTTCTCTTGCGAAACCTTTGTTAAGAGATGGTTAAAAACATCTACACCCTCGGGATTCGATGTTGTTGTTGTTTTCTGAATATATATGCCTACAAGAGTGCCGTGCATAGACACCTAACATGGTCACAAAGGGTTTACGAGTTTAATCTAGAACACGTTTAATCAGACATGGATTCGATACGAAGGCGAAGAGAGAATCAGCAACTCCGGACTTCATTAACACTCGAAAAAAATCGAATTACGCCGAAACCGATACGCTTGATGATTTATGTAAACTCAACCTGGAATATCGGTACGTCATATCGAATTTCATTTTACATAGGCGTTGGCGGTCCCCTCTCCGGTACTTTTCGTCGAGTTGTGCAGATGGATGTGCATGTTAGATTAGACAAACCTGGCGATTTTTACATTTTATAAAATAATTACGACCAGGTTCTGGTAGACATGCGTGATCCAACAGCAAAGAGGCTCATAAGCAATAGTTTGGTGTCATTTTACATTCAACACCCGGAGGAATTTTACTTGTAAATACCAGTACAGTTAACCGAAAGTTTAATTGAAAGAAGCAACAAATGCGAACTGCATGGTCCTGGCCTATTTCATAAAAACCTAATACACACCGCGACACAGACTACAAACCAATCGACAAAAGCTTGGCCATTTTCTGATAATATCATTTTCCCTTTTTCTGTCTATTGTCGGTCTGCCGTCGGGTTTTCTAATGGGATTGAGTTATTAGCGATATTTCCATATTTGAATATTTCAGGTTTGCATATTGCTTAATATATCGATGATGTCTGTATAAATATTAAAAATGTGTTTTTACCCGGATTCATCGGATTCAGGCTTGCCCGCAAACAATGTATGCACATTCCCCACTCCCTGGGTAGCATTCCATCCAGGCACCATTTTACAGACGCTCACAATGCTGAGCAAACTACAATGACATTCGCATTCTCCCGAGTACCCATTTAGCACCTGGGAGGAGAGGTGCAAATATGGATTAACGTCTTGCCAAAAAACGTCAGTTCCGGGCTGGGATTCGAACCCCCAACCCTTAGATTGAGAGTCAAGCGAATGAACCACTAGACCACGACACTCCAAAACTTTGTAGCACGAACTTGGACCTCTATCTTTGGGCCAGGTTGACCGGGTTTCCCTGATGCTAGTAATGAAAATGCTGTACTAAGTCTGCAATGGTTAAGCTGAACCCCGCTTTAATTAAAGGTCTTTAGTAGGTCTTTTGAGGGTTTCATTCACCTCCTCAAGTAATATGGGAGATCACGAGCTTCAGAAGTTCGTGACGCGTCGTATTGTAACATCGTGATGAAAATGGGCGGACGGCAATATTAATATATTAATATATAATATATTATGTGCTTTTGACAAACGATCTCCCCTTCCAGTGTTTTGCACAAGTAGCGTTGCTCGCCTGGCGTAGTACTGCGTCAGTGAATGGCACAATAATTTACTTTTGACACAAGATTCCCGTTTCCAGTGTGACACAAGTGGCAATTGACAGACTAATGGGGCGTTGTAAGAAAGCTGCGATTGATTACAAGTTGCAAAATTTAAGACTGATATTTGCTATCGATTGCAGCTCAACTTTCTTGCAACACCCCACTAATCTCCTAAATTTCCTAGGATTTTTTTTAAGGAATAAAGTAAATTAAGTTAACTAGATCTAGCTTTTATTCTACCCCCCCTCTCTCTCTCTCTCTCTCTCTCTCTCTCTATTTCTCTCTCTCACACTAGAGGCGTTGCAAGAAATTTGAGTTGCGATCAATTGCACATTTGCAATTAATCGCAAGACTTACGCTTGATTTGGGGGATTTGCAATTGGTTGCAACGCCCCCATAAGGACTGCCTCAATAACTGGCCAGGTATTAGCCGCACCATATCCTTGACAGTGATACCGTACGATGCAAGCGTTGCATTTGAATAATGGCGCATGACCTAATTTCCGTTATAGGTTTTATTGACGCAGTAAACACATTGGAGTGACGCTCGTGTGCAGCTGACTTTAAACACATGCATGAACAGTTGCAATTATGTTATAAAGTCGGTAGACGTTGGAATCTTTTACGACAAGTCAATATTCAAACAAATTGAAATACATTGATCAGTGTTTATATAGCAGTTCTGCGCATACGACATGTATATTTATCGTACAATAGCAGCCACAGACATGTAGGTGTTTGTGATTTGATGCTGATATGTCAGGCTCATAAAATACAGGTTCTGACGTAGTTAAGAGCAGCTTTTGCATTTTGATGTTGTTTATTGGCTTTGTATTTGCAATCCCTCGAATAAGAAGGTCATCGCTAATGACATTTTGAATTATTCATTATAATTCTCGCATCTCCATATATTTTTAAAGAACTATATACGTCAAGTTCCCTATTTACGTGTTAGATATTAAACATTTATTTGACATGTTATCTACAATTTTCTCACATTGGAATATATAACAAATACATGCATATTAAAATGAAGCAATATGACAATTTAAAAAAAGAAATGTAAAGACTGTCTCACGGTGTAACCGAAGCTTTCCATTGTGAAAGTCCAGTCAAGTGTAATGCCTGGTCACACCCATGCGTTTCAATTCCGAAGTGAAAACCGAAGAAAGAAGGTTCCATCGTTCTGGTAACGCTTGATTTGAATTGGATACGAAGTGTCATTGATATATAGCTATGTAATGGTTTCCCATGCGTGTTAGGGAAAACGGAGCGACAACGCAAAGGCCCGATACAATTTTGGACGTTTTCAAACTTTCAAATTTCCCGCTGCGTTTCCACTTCGTTTCTCCACATCGAAACGGTATCGAAGTGACATTGAAACTAAAACGCATACTTTGAACCAAGAATGAATCGAGGGTAGAAACGCATGGGAAACTGTCACAACAAGATGATATTATGTTTTAAAAATCATATCATGAAATCATAACTTCACAACAGTAACAACAGTATAAATTCAAAACAAAAACAATAAAATACTTGTCCAGCCGGTCTTGCGCTTGGGCGTCCCCGAGAGCCAGTAAAGAAACAGTTATGCTTCGAATATTAAAGCAGTCCATATATCTTTTATATACCGAATTAACAAACAAATCTACAACGAATTCTTACCTTATCCTTTTCTCCAGTAAAGACTGGTTTAAAATATCACAGCAAATCTGAGACACTATCTGTCAATTTTCGCTGGAGAGTTGCCTGAATGTAGCGATCATTCGGGATTCGAAACTGAATTACACAGGATCTATATATGATCATATTCATATAATTATAATGTGTAGGGACAAAATATTCGTTAAGTGGTGCCTGGTTTCTTCTCTATTTTGTGTTATTTTTGTCCGTTCTTCATGGGAGATACAGGGTCTTGTATGAGCTCCAAGAAACTCCATTAGGAGGCGACGAAAGGGCGGGAAATCGAGGAGCTTCATCGCCTGCCAAATATCATTAAAATTCGTCAAGATAAACACTTCGATGACGGTTTAATTGTAATAAGTGCGGATTGTATGGAATTAAATCAATCGTGGGTTTCTTTCGTCGACGAGTTCGTAGACAAAAGATTGAATATGCCTAAATCAGAAGATAGGAATAATGCAGGATTTGTGGAAATTACTGGTTGGAGAAAGTAATAGCTAGTTTTGAAACGATGGATTCTCCTCGATGGATTGTACCACCATCCACCTATCCCCGGAAAACTCGCTACAAGGGACAACTACCTCTATAGGAGAACTACCCCTATGGGTATCTTCCCC
The DNA here is from genome assembly GCF_000002235.5 of Strongylocentrotus purpuratus. Taxonomy (NCBI): domain Eukaryota; kingdom Metazoa; phylum Echinodermata; class Echinoidea; order Camarodonta; family Strongylocentrotidae; genus Strongylocentrotus; species Strongylocentrotus purpuratus. The sequence continues at coordinate 2,618,076 of NW_022145615.1, read as the reverse complement.
TATGTAAGACAGCTCCCTTAGACAATCACCCATAGGACAACAACTCCTGTCGACAACTGTTCACTGGGAGACAACCCCTGATGATTACTATCAGACAACTACCCTCAATAGATATTACAGTAAGATAGTTTTCCGAGGAATACTTGAGTTGTTTTGAGGGAGTGGGTCATTGTCCTGGACCATTGACCAGGGCTTTAATGTCATGGGAGATAATTGTCCCGGGGAATTTTGTCCGGGGCGCGGTAATGGGCTTTCCGTTGAACTAACGTGGCTCCATGTGCCGAAAGTCAATGTACTAATTTCCATGCGATTGGGAAGCGCAAAAGCGCACAGAATGAAATACAAAGAGCTAAATGAATACTGCTAAATATATTTCCGTTTCACCCTCTCTTGCATCCATGCGATTGTTTGGAGGAATTTGCTGCACAGGATACTCATCTAATCACGTGATTTATTTTTCATTTTAGTCATTATTATTATTATTTTCATGGGGGACGAAAAATGTTTCTGAACAATAGTGTGATTACCCTGTCCACCCACAAGAATACGATAAATTAAGTCAAATAAAGTTATCAAGAATTTATCAAATAAATTACTCCTACATCCATATATCAAACCGCACATCTTATACATGTACATTCAAGCTTAATCCAGCAAGGGGCAGTCCCTTTTTGTTGTTGACAGAGACCCTTCATTTAAAGCCCCTATGCACTAGTTTGGCAGGAGGGATTAGACCTCCCTGCATGGTGACTGACAGGTGGTTATCTCATCAAATTAGCTCTCAATTAACATAAGAAAATGGGGACCATGGGGGACCAATGGTCACCGATTAGGCATTGTTTGCCATATAGAGGGCGCAAGTAGCTATAAATAGTGCAGTGGGGCTTTAAACATTAGTATGTCATCGGAGTTATATACCTCTAGAGCCCCAGAAGGATGGCAACACTTATCGCATGGGTGAGCTCTGCTCCTATAATATCATTATACAAAAATGAGCATGATGAGAAAGAATGATGATAAGTAAATGACTTTGGATTTATACGACTACAGATATAATAGGTACTAGGATAATACCTTTATACCCCAAATAAATTCAAAGTTACCCAGTATTTAATCAAGAAGCCACTTTCTGTCACTCTGTGTTATATAGAATTACCCAATTTAATAAAATTTCATTAATAAAAGACACTGATATAATACAGTCATTATGGTATTTTTTGGTATTGTAAATAAAGTGTTAGTGAGGAGCAATACACATGAACTACAGTACAATCATTTCTTAAAGAATATTCTTGAAAGAAACGGAATTGAAAGTAATGTTTTTGCTTTTTGTCCGATTCTGGGAAATGAAAAACATGTTTACGGAAATACATTCCGCCCACTGGTTATTAAACATTTACGAAGTATGTCAGGAATATTCCGACGTGTTGAGTTGCAGATAAACTGTTTAAAAGAGGTACACATTACTCATTTGATAAGTCAATTTGGCAGAAAGAGCATCTTGTATACGATGACCCAAAGTTCAATAAACCCGACGGATACGGGGGGACCTGTATTGAATGGAAGTGTCCCGGTCACGTCGTGTGGTTTGCTTTGGGGCAACACGGCTTAATCGAACCATCGATTTTGAGTAAAGCAGTCGATACTATCAGCTTTTGGCAGCAAAACACGAGGCCTCGTCATTCTTTGATTGCATCTCATTCACAGGAATGCAAGAAAAGAATTATATTTGCCCCCCCCCACCTTCCTCGCTCTCTTGACCGAGGAAGGGGTGTCCTTGAGGAGGAGAAGAAAACGAAGAGGAAGCAGAAGAGGAATAAGAAGAAGGCTAGGAGGAAGCAGGAGAAGAAAAGGAGAAGAAAAAGAAGGAGAGAAGGAAGAAGAAAAAGAACGAGAAAAGAAGAAGGAAGAGAAGAAGGAGGAGAAGGAGGAGAACGGGAGCAAAAGATGAAGTAGCTGATGAAAAGGAAAGAGAAGAAGAAAAGAAGAAAACAACTGCTTCAGACCAAAATTAGCTGCAAAATTGTTTAAATATTGTCTTTAAAGATTTACAATGGTGTTTAATTTTTTCGACAGGAATTAACCAAGATCTAATGACAGGTATATAGAAAATGACACTTTTGACAACATTAATCCATTTTTGCCGCCGTCTAGCTGCAATTTAATCCCCTTGAGCCTACAAGAGTGTGACACCCCCTGTGTAAGAGAAGTCAGAACTCCGGCCATATTTTATCTGCAAAAATTATGCGTTTCTAAATATTTCATGAACATGCACCGCAAACCCTCTTTGCAAATTGTTTAATAATACATGAAAACTCTTGACAACGACTATATAGACCGTCCCGACAAAATATATAGAGACCACTGTCTGGCCTGACATTTTGATTGTTGGATCATTAACAGCTTTAATTCCACTGGGTAATCTCACGTTAGTTGTCCATGCACGCCCCTTTTTGACCATAATCTTTTGAAAATTTATGAGTACTTGCTCTAAATTTCCTGCCGCCTACAGTCCATAATGTTTGAAATTATAAAGGTGTAATGCCCAAATGTCCCACTGCGCGGTGACAAAGGGGTATGGGCGTAGCAATAGGAGGCGCGTGCCCTGTCACATAGCGAATTTATAATTTTAAAAGAGAGAGAGAGAGAGAGATAGAGAGAGAGAGAGAGACAGAGACAGAGAGAGACAGAGAAAGAGGAGAGAGAGAGACAGAGAGAGAGACAGACAGGCAGAGAGAGAGAGAGAGAGAGAGGGGGGGAGACAGAGAGAGAGAGAGAAGAGAGAGACAGACAGGCAGAGAGAGAGAGGGGGAGACAGAGAGAGAGAGAGAGAGAGAAGAGAGAGAAAGAGAGAGAGAGAGAGAGGGGGAGACAGAGAGAAAGAGAGAGAGAGAGAGAAAGAGAGGGAGAGAGAGAGAGAGAGAGCGGCGAAAAGCACTTTTTGGGTTTTCAACGCCATACTTAAAATTCAGCTCATATAGGTGACAGCAAAAATGTCAGTTTAAGCCCTGTGGTGTATAAATGAATCAAACCCGTATATGCATCTCCACAAAGAAACTTACTTCTAACATTACAAATAAATTACTTAGGACAGATTCCTAAAATAAAATAAAACAATAAAAACATGTGAGGTGGTGGTCCCTCTTTCAAAAGAGATATAAACATCTTGCTCTAAAATAAGATTTTATTTGACTCTATCGACTCTATCGACCCCCTTCAGGGATATGAGAGCACAACATATCTACAATTCAATACAAAAAGATATATAAAACAAAGTAAGATAGGATAATGAAATACATAGACATGATATATAAATTTTGATGTTTCTAAAACACAATAAACACGAGCTAAAGACTAAATATACACTATACAGTTTTAAGTCATAAGTCTAAAATATCACGTGGTTTGGTTTGTCTACCACTACGAGTAACTGCAGTTTTATTAACAAACATAGGAACATGCCTTTCAGCCTTAGGATCCTACTTTGGTATTTCGTATAAAAAATTGCATTCTAAAAGAGCATAGGTTTCTGTATGTATTTCATATTCTCTTACATATTTTGAGCAAAATCCAAAATGGTGTATGTTCTAAACCAGGAAGGCGTTAAATTAATGCAATATGTATCACACTATCCTAATACAAAACAGACGAATATGTGTCACCACCCTTCTAATACCCACCAAACGAATGAAGGTTGTTGAATAATATTAATACGTTTCGACTTGTTCGAGAGATGACATAGTTAATGCGGCAATCAAAATTAGGATTTGAGCCCTTTCTGTATGCTAATTGCAAATGAGAACTATATCATGGTTTGTCTTATTTCAAAATTCAAGATTAATCCTCTTATCTGATCTTAGTGTCTTATCTAAAGTTGAATTTCATCTCATGTCAAAAAAAATAATGAATATTGAGACTATGCTTGAAGAATGCTTAATGTTGTACATCCAAGATTTTAAAAAAGCACTCAAATACGTGAGCAGATGTAACTTCTCTAAACCAGGTTTGACAAAGAAATGTCTTGTGCTACGTTAAAAAGAGAAGTTAGTAATGGAAGAACCAGACAATTTAGTCACGTGGCATATCTTGAAGTGCCTACGTCGTTTTCTGAAATGTATCAAAGGCCTTTTATTACCTACTTATCTCAAATTGGTAATAAGCATGTTGTACTGTTATGTACAGTTGTAAGAAAATGAAGACAACATTAAATTTAACATTGAAAAGATTGCACTTACGTTATTTACGCCTTAATGCATAATGGTGTCTTTTTAGGGATTGAATCTGGAAGTTTGAACTCCTCATTTTTTAAATAACTCGCTCTTTCTCTCTTTTAATCAGGTAAATGGGAGTAGAATGACAGATTAGTCATCATATGAAACTCTTTTTCATAATGTTTGACAAAGAAATGTCTTGTGCTACGTTAAAAAGAGAAGTTAGTAATGGAAGAACCAGACAATTTAGTCACGTGGCATATATGAAGTGCCTACGTAGTTTCCGTTTCCGTTTCCCTTGTTTTGTTTACTCATAGTTATCCTACCCTTGTTTATTATAAAATTTTGTCTGAAATCAATTCCTAATTCACGCCTATTTCATTGATTTTTTGGTTATCTTATAGGCCAGATCGATGGATTCCAGTAGGAAGTCATTATTTTATAATAATAATAATAAATAATAATGGGTTCTTGTATAGCGCTCATGTCAGTCAGATTTGACCCTCCTGGCGCTCCCGATTATTACCCTGGCTTTAGCACGGCTGCCATACGGCGCTCTAGCATTTCAAGGAATAAATTCCTACCAGGTACCCATTTACTTCACCTGGGTGGAGTGTGGCAGATGTAGATCAATGTCTTGCCAAAGGACATTAGTGCGGCGGCGGGACTCGAACCTCGGAACTTGTGATCTACAGTCCGGCGACGTATCTACTCGACCACAACACCTCTATGTCCCACAAACTGTGACAAAATCTTATGGCGAAAGGTCATTTTGTGGAATGACTTGCCGGAATACCTCAGAAATATATATAGAAACATATGAAAAGTTCAAAACTTAGTTTGAAAAAATATCTATTTAGCACTTCGTAAGATCTCACAATTATGAACTCAGTGCACCATTTCCACTCCTATATTCGGTTCTGTAGAGCGCATAGAGACACGCAATTATGTGCTAGGCGCTATATAAAAATGTTTAATTATTATTATTAGATCATCGGAATGAACGTCTTAAGGACGTAATACTTTACGCACCCCATACTGAAAATCATATTTCTAAACTGATTTTTTTTATTTTACGTCAAAATCGATCTCTGTGGGCACTTTCTCAGCCCGGATGTTAAAATGACTAAATCAAGGTTAACCATATCTTAAAACCCCAACAACACGCGCCGTAAAAACCATAGCAACAAAGACGACGCTAGCGACAGCAGCAGCATCAACACCATTAATAGTTTTAGTTGGAAATTATTGAAATGCTCTAAAGGTCATGCGATACCTTTAAAACAAAAGGAAACCTACACGCGTCTGGATGGTTGTAAAGCGTATAATTAGGAGGGGTTTGGCGTTGTCAAATCACTTTGCTTTTTATACATTTTATAAATCACAAGCGAATTCTCTTATTTTCACGGAGAGGAATTAAAGCCGTCTGTCCCATGGTTGCTTATACTTACAAGCACATGCTTTCTTAGCAGTCAGGTAAAACCAACCAACAGACCAACCAAGTGTTAGTTCACGATGTTTCCGACAAAGTGAAATAAAATACTAAGTTTTAAATAATTATGTACGGATAATTCACACATGAATGCACTTTAACAATTTCAGCCCTAATCAAAAGAAGAAACAAAATCAGACAACACTCACTGCATGTATGTAAAAGGTGTGATTTCCTGAAAAAGCGCAGATTTTCTTCCTCTCCCAGATGCGTATGAACGATAATTAAGCACGCCTTTTTTGATCGTCTGCGTGACCATTACACTCATTGGTCAGACTTGTTTTTTTATCTTTGAATAATATGTCGACGCTTCTTTCAACCCAGACATTTTACCTGATTTCACATGTTTTAAATTTGTTTATATTCCTAAATGCAATACGGTCTTCTAAATAGATGTGATATGAGGAATAAGTATGTTATTTGCGTATCACTTGCACATAATTATATTAACCACAATGGGTGGTATTCCGTTAGCGCGTACTAAGTTAACGCGTACTCAGTTAGTCCACACTTTTATGGAGTGCCTGTTGCCAACTCATTTACCCTGTACAGATTGTTTTAATCCTTCAATGAAAAGTTTCAACAAAAAAAATTTTGCAATGAGATGGGAAGAAAAAGATAATATGAGTATGAAATGAATTTCAACGAAATCTTTGGTAGATTATCTTTGTCATGAATATTGAAGGAGGAAGATAAAACCTAGCATTCCATAGAAGTGTGAACTAACATTCTTGTTTAGTGTGGACTTAGTCCCGGCTTAACTTATGAGAATACCACCCAATAAGTTTATATCTTGGGGGCCATTATAGCTGAATTTTTGAATGGTGTATGACAGTTTATCTACGCAACTATACCGTGTGAAAAAAAGGTATTCATTGACAGTGGATACGAATCTGATATTTCTAGTTTTAGCCTGCATGTGTTATGTTTAGCATTATTTAATAAATGATATCAAATTATTGGTTTTGGATAAAACATGGATACAGCTCTGTTTTAACAAATATTGAATGTACTTTCTACCATTTTCGTAGATCAGTCTAAATTACGACTGGTAGGTAAACATCATTGAGATAATTACTTTATTAAAAAGGACAACATATACGATAAAAAGCTTTTTTTTTCTTTATTACGCCCCTATGCCAAACTAAGGAAACGTTCCACAAAATTAGTGATTGAAGATCCTCTTCAAATACACACACAAAAAAAACATTTGCTTGGGAGTTTGTAATAAGCGTTTGACAGCATTGTGGAACAAATAATTGCAGACTTAACATATTTTCAAACGACCGAGTGATAATATTTTAGATGTAATCAATAAATGCAATATAAACTTACCTCAAAACATCAGTCCATTTAAGTCACAGCTTTCTCGTACCTCTGTGCGACTGACTTGACCTGTAATGCGAGAGAGTTTTATCGTATAGTTCAAATTTCTTTTACATTCGATGCGAGGAGAAACATAAGTAATACATTCTGATCTTTAAATTGATTAATTCTTAAACGAAAATGATGATGATATACTGTAATCCGATGTCTTCTTTTACTGCGTACCAACTAAAAGTTTTAAGAATGCAAGAATGATTTAGTAATTGCGATAAATCGATGAGTTACGCATTATCATTTTGATAATGCTGTAGCCCGATACGAAAAGACATATCCGTCAGTCACAAACTACTCTTTCTAGGTTTCGTGTATCATGTGTGATGCATAATGATGTAGACAGTTAATATAAATATCAATAAAGGCGAGCTCAACTCACATGTTTGGCTGTCACGAAACCGGTTGATGAGTTCTGAGGAGATAAAACAAAAAAATTCGACCGCAGACGATATAGGCGCCCCTTGTAAAGCGCGCCCAAAATTCCACTGATTTTCAGCTCACTTTCTTGGCAAGTTACTCTGACAACGCTCCTAACTCGACTGTTCATAAAAACACGCTATCACCAAACAGCGCCGCCGTTGCTAGTTACTCCTACCCTGCATAAGAAAACGACCTCGTCCTTAACGCATCGTCCAACTCTATTCCTGTGAATCTCAGGAATGACTCCATCTCTCCCTCCCCCCCCCCCCTCTCTCTCTCTCTCTTTCTCTTTACATTCTTCTGTCTGTTTGTCTGTTTCTCTATACTCTACCTATATTCTATCTATATCTGTATTTCTTTATTTCTCTTTCTGTCCATATCTCCTTTCTCCCTATTTCACCCTATCTGTTATGATCTCCATCTCCCCTTCTCTCTCTCTCTCTCTCTCTCTCTCTCCATAAAATTAGAATGTTTCTCACTCTTTCTCTTTCCATCTCACCCCCATCTGTTTCTCTCTCACTCCCTCTTCCTCTATTTATTTTCTTTTTATCTATCTTCCTCATCAACAGGAAATCAGGTTTAAATTCGTCTTTTTCTATTTCTAGGTAGACAAAATAATCATATAAATAATTAATGTGAAGCAATAAATTAATTGCCCCAAAATGTACATTTTTATATATTTGTACCTAATTATATTCTCTATTCTTCAACTCTCCCATCGCCATCTGTATATTTCACACGTATTCTTTCCATTCTCTCTCTCTCTCTCTCTCTCTCTCTCTCTCTCTCTCTCTCTATATATATATATATATATATATATATATATATATTGGATAAGGCAGACTATAAGCATTGAGCACTGTACGGAGGAATAGACCAAATCTAAGTATATATATATATATATATATAAATAATATATATATATATGATATATATCATCACTTGTATGTGTATTTCTCTCCTTCCTTATCAATCTATCCTTTCATCTCCATCACACTCTTTCTCCCCCACTCACTTACACACACTCTCTCCCTCTCTTTCTCTCTCTCTTTATCTTCATCCCTCTCTTTCTATCTCTCCCCCTCTCTCTCTCACTCTCACTTCACTCTTCACTCCAACAAAAACTCTAAACTCTAAACTCGTCAATGTATTTTGACAGTTAGAGAGATTCCATACATCAAAACTCCATTTATTACAATTGCCACCTCCCTCAATTCCTCTCGCTCAGTTCTTTGTTTTGAATTGGAGATACAAAGACCAGAAATGGTACTTCAAACCACCTCATTAAAGTGCTAGGTCTTCGGGCCTGGAAATGGCAAACTAAGTGGAAAGATCATTGGTTTTCTACGGATTTTCTACTGATGGTGGTCGATCATGGGTTCGTTGTTGATATGGGAGGTTCTATCTGGTTCAAGTTGATCACGAATAAGCACGTCGATTGATTTTGAACGACCAGCAATATACAGAAAGTATTGATATACTGATGTTTTTAGGGGCGGTATTCTGGGCGCCGCCACGCGAGAAAAAAGGTGGAGAGGAGGCGCAAGTCTGCTCTGGCGTCTTTTCCAGCAGGTAAATGCGGCCTGGAGAGAGAGAGAACAAAAAAATACATTAAAGTGACTCAGTAACATTGCCTCAGATTCTGAAACAAAATCCTGGATTTAGCTCATGCTGCAATCATAATTATAAACCTTTAGGTCAGTCAGAATCCCATGACTTTTACAAGCCGACCGCCTGTCTGATTATCAAGATATTTATGATTGTAAATCGAAATTTCATTTTTTTCGTTTTCCTAACGGTTTTTATAACACTACAGTCTATTTGGGAAAATGAGTATGGTAAAACCGGTCACTCAAAGATTTTTAAAAACTTTTTTGAGGCACTTAATGATCATTTTGAAGCGCAATATTTTAGGGCTTCAATATTACACCATATCACAGACACTGATGACCCGTAGGGCCGTGCATCTCAGATTTAACATTGTTAAACGATGCCTTTAAAGGGAATACAATAACGTGTACGACCAGGATTTTAGAGTAAGAACTAATATGTGCACGACGAGGAGACATTAAGAGGCTCACATCTAGGCATCTATAGGCACAAGGAAAGAGGGGTTAGTCGAGTACGCGTGACGTTCCACAAATACATATATAGAAATTAGATCAGGAATATTTTGAATAGGGGTGTATCATCATTTCCATTAGAATAACCCATCTCATAAAAATTATTAATTCACCCTGGGAGTCGCCCAGACTATCTTATAATTTTAGCCCCTCCCCCTCAAAATGGCACAGTTTGCTTACCTTTTCATACATTTTTGAGTGATTTGTCATGTCAAATCGGATGTGAATGATTGCTGAGTTGGCGAATTGCAAAGACGTATTACCATTTCCCGTTCACTTTCTATACATGAATATGTTTTATTAAGGTTAAGCAATGCCCACGTTTCCAGAAGGCATTTGCTTTTCTTTTCTATATTTTCCAGTACAATGAGGCACTATTCTTAAATTGAGGTAATAATCAGAATGCACAAAAGTTACTTATATCTCATACCCAACAGAGATGGGTAACAAAACGATGCATTATAAATGTTTAATATATAGGTTTCCTTAACGATTTGGTTTGAAAAGGCAAATTGAATAAAATAGATTAATAAATAATTTCCCGCAGAAGAAAATTATATGCGTGCTTGGCCAGTCAATAAATCAAATATCATAATAAAATAAACGAGCGGGAACGTAACCAATAAATAATATAAACCCTGTAACGAGGGGCGAGTCTCTTTTTGACAAATTATGTTATTGTTAGAGAAGTCTGAAAAATGGCGTAGTTGTATTAAAGCTCCTCTGCACTAGTTTGCCCAGGAGGGATTAGACCTCCCTGCATGGTCACTGACAGGTGGTGATCTCGTCAAATCAGCTCTCAATTAACATAAGAAAAAGGGGATCATGGGGGACCACAGTCACCGATTAGGCATTGTTTGCTATATAGAGGGCACACGTAGCTATACGTAGTGCAGTGGGGCTTTAATATAATGCTGTTTTCCTTGAAGAGCTGGGATAGACGCTTCGTCCTTTGATTGCCCTTTGAGAGAGGTCCTGGATGTGTGATGCCCCCACCCTAGAATGAGCATGGTGATAGTCTGATAGACCCTTTCATAACAAGATGCATATTGAAAATGCCTGTGGAGGTTGAATTCTTGAATGTCTTTACGATCATGTTCTATATCCTTTTCAATAGTGGTTTACCTGTATATTTTTAAGATAACCATGACAACAAAAATATAAATAATACATTTTGATGCAAAGTTTTGCTTTTCATGAGGAGACGGTCAAAGTGTTTTGCAAATGGAGGATCTAGCAATGGCTTTTATAATGCACTAATCCAAAATATACGGTTAAAGTTTATATCTTCTCAGAACTCTAGTGACCATATCATTCTTCAGGTTAATCAGTTAAGTTCTGAGAAGATATTAACGTTATCTATCAAGAAGACATTATATCGTCATAATCATTTCATGAAATTTATAATGTATTTATAGAAATAAATTATAATTTCTTTTTCTATCATTCATCCGAGCTGTTTGTTCATACATATCTTATATTAATATATAAGTATACCTCTCATTTTTCTTACATTGTATTAATACAAATATAAGCTATTATTATTATTATTGTTGTTGTTGTTGATGTAGTTATCATTATTACGGTTATTGTTGTCATAAACATTATTGTTATTATTATCATAATAATTAACCATAATTATGGTTAGGAGAAGAAGAAAGAGAAGAAGGAGAAGAAGAAAAAGAAGGAGAAGAAGAATGAAAGATGATGATAAAAGTGATACTAAATAGCAATACAAATATTATCATATTTATCCAGAGAAGCCCTATTAATATCAATACTAACCTTCCTGCTGGCAATCAATCATATTGCGTAACCAATCAGATTGCGTAATCATGTATACGTGAATTGTGATGTCAATGATGTACGAAGCACAAACGAACTGACGTAGAATTACGAAACATGAAGTTATTCCAAAAAAAAATTAAAAAATACAAGTCGATTATTAGACAAACAAACGAAATCTATTATTTCCATATTCATCTGTTACAATTGGAACATATGGGAGAAATTCTTTAATTTATAAAAAGTATAAGAGCGATTTGACATGTTTTACCTTACCCTTTTGTTGTTTATATTTGGAAAACTGACGTAGAATCACGAGACATGAAATTATTCCCCCAAAAATAAAAATACAAGTCGATATTTAGAACAACGCAAAGAGTTCATTCACACTGTGCTATGTTTTCATCATAACAGTAATAATCATAGTGATAATGAGGGTGATGGTAATAATAATGCTACTGATGATAAAAAAATGAATGATGATGATGATGTTAATGATGAAAATGGTTATGATGACGATGTTGATGATGATGACGATGATGATGATGATGATGATGATCATGATGATGATGTTGATGATGATGCTGGTGATGATGATGATGATGATGATGGTTATGATGATGATGATGATGATGATAATGATGATGATGATGATGATAATGATTATGATAATGATGATAAGGATGATGATGATGTTAAAGAAGAAGATGGTAATGGTGATGATGATAATGATGATGATAATGAAGCTGATGATGATAATGCTGATGAAGATGATGAAGATAATGCTGATGAAGATCATAATGATGATGATGATGATGATGATGATGATGATGTTATGTACCGAAGCTTCATAGTGTTTGCAGTCAAGTACGAGTGGTAGACAGGGGCTGGTCATCAAACTTTATTCATATCATTCAAATGCTTTAATTAGAATAATGAATGGATGGGGAGTATATTTATTAGCAAATACGTAGTCTGAGCAGAACCATCAATAGACAACAGCACACCCTTTTCTGAACTCTAAAACTCGGAAGTGCTACATATGCATAGTTTGTACATTCAAGGTTTCATACCGTAATACAGTACACAAAGATCGGGTGTTCAACTTCATGAAGATGTAATGAGAATCTATCAATCTCATCTTCGAGATCAGTGCAAATAACGTAACGCTTCATCGATGATACCTACGATATATTTTTACTCGATTTCCCGCCGATGAAACGGACAAGACCCTACAAATTTTCCCGCCAATTATGCGACTTTGAAGAATTGGGAGTCAAATCGGCGGTAAATCCCCGAGGAGAAGACTGCACTATTTGCATATCTCATTTTTAGATCTCGTCTCTTTCTCTCTCCCCCGCAGCCTCCCGGGGATTAGTGAGGACAGCGTTGGGTGTAACAGTCAAGATAAGAGGGTTGAATTCACCCACATGGTTCTCTAATCGCTTGTTATTCATCACGTCTCTTTAGAATTACTGCATTGAAAGACTTAGATATTACAAACAGGTTATAAAAAGCTCAACAATTTTGACAAGGTTCCCTTGTGCCTGTTTTACTTTCCCCCTGCAGACGACCGCTTGTTGATCACGCGGAACGTTTTTAGCTTTCCTTGAATGATACCAACACTTGAAATGATATTTGTGTCATATGATACGGATCAGGTTTGAACTACATTCGGAGGGCTGTGACTGAGCTACGAAATAAAAAAAACTATTTCCTGAGTGATTGACTCATCTTCATAAAATAGTTAACTGTTCCCTTTGTGATTGACTCATCTTCATAAGATAGTAAACTGTCCCCTTTGTGATTGGCTCATCTTCATAGGATAGTAAACTGTCCGCTTTTTGTGATTGGCTCATCTTCATAGGATAGTAAACTGTCCGCTTTGTATAGACTCATCTTCATAAGATAGTAAACTACCCCTGAGTGATTGGCTCATCTTCATAAGATAGTAAACTGTCCCCTTTGTGATTAGCTCATCTTCATAAGATAGTAAACTGTCCTCTTTGTGATTGGCTCATCTTCATAAAATAGTAAACTGTCCGCTCTTTGTGATTGGCTCATCTTCATAGGATAGTAAACTGTCCGCTTTGTATAGGCTCATCTTCATAAGATAGTAAACTACCCCTGAGTGATTGGCTCATCTTCATAAGATAGTAAACTGTCCCCTTTGTGATTGGCTCATCTTCATAAGATAGTAAACTGTCCGCTTTGTGATTGGCTCATCTTCATAAGATATTAAACTGTCCGCTTTGTGATTGGCCCATCTTCATAAGATAGTAAACTGTCCCGTTTGTGGTTCGCTCATCTTCATAAGATAGAAAACTATTTTCAAAATTAATATCACGTGATCCCTGGGTGACATCATCATTGTCGCAGAGTGGGGGCGTTACTGCGTGTGTGTATTTGTTTTAAGTATGTTTGTTTGTTTAATTTTTGTTTTTAATTAATTTCGTTTATTTTTATTTTTTTATTAACATTATTATTATTTATTTTAAAAAAATATTTTTTTGGGGGGTATGTTCGTTTGTTTAATTTTTTTTTTAAATTAATTGTTTTTTGTTTTTTGTTTTTTGTTTTATTATTATTTATTTGTTTTAATTTTTTTTTTTTTTTGGGGGGGGGGGGGCGGGGAGTAATTATGTTAAATTTAATGCATCACAAATTACTAAGACACTAATACAAAACTGATCTTATATTCACTAAGCTGCAAAATGCAATATGCCCAGAAATATGTCACATTTCATTTCAAAGTATTTAAGGAAAAATATTTTCTCAATACTAATGAGGCCGCCTTATTTTTAGATACAAGTCAAAAATAAAAGAACCATTTCGAAAAATCGTTTAACCTCAATCTAGCTACCCCTTGTTATGTGTTTTAAAAAGCTTGATTAACAAACCATATAGGCTTCTTTACAATTGCTTATATTGACAGCCCGTTTGAATATGGACTTTAAAAGTTTCGTTTATTTGAAATCGCTGTAAAGATCCACGAAGCATCATTTGTGCTCTAAGTGATTTCTATTTGAGACTATTCAGATTTTGGTTTTATTTAATTTGTTAACGTATTTTTGTGAGGAAATTAATAAATTTCGCTTGTGCTTTATCGTTATTAATATTACTATCATTACTATGATCATTATGATTACTTTAATTAGTAGTATTATTGCTATTATTGTTATTTTTATTATTACTATTAGTATTATTATTGTTATGTTTATCATCATCATTATCATTATCATTTTTCAATTAACGCTGACTCTCTAGAAGAGATGATATGCCACAGGCTTGATCTAGCAAAGTTCCACATAAATTCTGGATTTGTTCTCCAGTAATTGTATAGGGCATAATTGGAAACGCTTTATATAAAACCCTGCTCATTACACAATTCATGCACATGTAATATTTCACTAGTGGTTGACGAGGGATATTTTATTTCATACGTGTCAGTTTCTAAATCAGATTTGTCTCAAATTTGCGGATACGGTATGAGAGCAGTTCTTGTTTGAAGACGAGTACATTTGAACAACTTCTTTTAATAGAATAATCATAGACAGCTTTTTAATACCTTTCCTTTGAAGACAGTGTACATTCCTCGTATACGTAACTGTCTGTCAATCAGTGTAGTGCGTTGCCCTGCAACATTATATTTTCTCGACTGCCGATATAATATTTCCAATTACAACGCTTTCCACTGAAAGGACATTATTTTCTTGTGACCCATTTCTTGATTGATTTTTATCTTTTATATCATTTCATTCACATCTATCTCAGCTAACGCATTCGTTTTTATTGTTCGCATGTACGCGTACGCATCGCATATTCCTTCCTCGTGGTTTATGTATAGGAAAAATATCCCGCGTCCATATCTCGCAAATAAAAATCATTTACATAGCCTCTGCCCGACTGGAATTCATTTATTTATCGTCCTTAACAATTCGTATTCGGTGTTATCTCGTCCTTTCCCACTCTACGTCGGCAACTGAACCCTGCGTACCGCCTGTAGCGTAAATTTCATAAATCGCATTATTGGGTATTTTCTCTAGCCTTAATGGTTTATTTTCGGGATCGAGTCTTCTTTCATTGGGCGATTTGGTCCCCAGACGATGCTAATTGAAAATAACAGATGATAACGACGAGTGTCGCCAGTATCTTTGGCTAGCAAAATCCACTTGTCTTCAATTCAATCGAACTGTCTTATCTCTTTCAATATTATTAACCATTAGGCCATTCTGACCCGTATTCAAAATTAGCTGCGCGATTCTTTATTATATTTTAATGAGTTATGGGGTTCGGTAAGGAAACGTTTATCAATACCCTTCCTACAAACGCACACTTCTCACGTTCTAGTATATGTAGACTATCTTTCATGTGATATCTAAAAACATAATGATTATATTGTCTAATGAAAGTTTAAAGTAATCGTTAACAACGTGATATTTGTTGTATCCATTTGATCAATACTGAGTTTTATCCGGATATATTTATAATAGGAAATATATACATGTATATATATATATATGCATATAGACAAATTAATGGTTGTGATATACTGAACATTAAACAAGGATTGTAACTAATTATTGACTTATCATTTCTGAATGATAATTCTTGGTACACAAAAACGTAAGTTTGACTAATTTCATATCTTACGAACGAAATTAAGTTTTAGTCCACGGAATGTTTCAAGAATTAATGTAGAATACATTCATTTGGGCAGGGCGTACACTTTAATTACATTATATTTGATTTATTAATTATGATACATATACGCTAGTAGTAGTATACAGTAATGGGGGAATCTTTGAACACCATGGATTCATTTTCGAGATGAGGGTTTGGATTCTTACCTGTCTTTTATATTGCGCAGAATCTACGGAAAATGATTAGAAAATGAGTTCTTGGCCTGGCATTCTCAACTTTATAGTCTACAAACATGAAAGAAAAATCTCGCATGTGATTTCGAGATAGCTGAAAACATTGGCAAGGCTGATAATGTCACATGCTTGCAAATGACAACAACGATCTTTTCAAACACGGGCATTTAACAAACAATCTACAAAAGAATTCACTGTACTGTCTAGAAATTCATGTTATCTTTCCCCTCTCCGTTTCCTTTCATTACTTAAATCATGTACTTAGCACTATAAGTCACTTCAATTTCGGTATTAAAATGGTAGGCTTGGTCTTTTGTTATCCTTCTTTTTCCCCCGTGGGACACTGATGTACCCCTCGTCTTTAATAGTGAACCAGGTTCTAGACTGTTCTTATTGGATCACAGGGGTTTAAGGCCAATGGCTGACATATTTTCCGTAGGATCAATTAGGTAGATTGGTATGTCGGCTGATTATTTTTCATACGATCTGCAAAAGTACTTTGGAACATGCCACCGGTCAAGTTTAGACGAAAAAAATTGAAGGAGGGAGAAAAGTATAGCAGGGTTTACTTCATGTTGAGGCGGACGAGATTGCGTTGAAGTGTGGCTTTTGAAAACATACATCACTTCACTTTAAAGATCAAAGACGATTTTAGCACTCAGAGCGTCTTATATCAGTATTTTATTGAGAGAGATAAGCCGTAGATCCTGTCATAAAAGACAATATCGGGTCGGTCCTCCTGAAGATTTATTTTACGGCAAAAATTATGACTGTTCATCTTTGATTGTAAAAACCATTGTTCAAATTTTGGTTAATTTGCTTTTCATCCAAATTACAAACAAGAAATAATTACCGTTAATCGAAAGACTTGCCTAGTCAAGGGAGGGGGTGGATGTGAACATTTCAATTGATTTTGTAAAAGTAATTATTTCCACACATAATATAATAAGATTTTGTATCCCTTAAGAAAGCATTTGCGTATATATGCATGTGCACTATTACAAGAGGGGGGGGGCACAGCCTTTGAATGTGGAGGGGGTTAGGGGGGGGACAACATTTTCCCATGCCTCCTATAGAACAGATGGGCATGATTAGGAATTATTACGCTTACATTATCATTTCGATAATTGTACATTTACATTGACACGGTAGATTTGGTTTATGAAGTATAAACGTTATGAGCACAAACAATGGTAGTACGATTACAATTTCATTCATGAGACAAAACATCTTGAATGTTGCATTTAAAGTAATGACATCAATTACAAGGCTCACAAGCATGACAACATTGTATTTTTATACTGTGATTGCATAAGCTTTTGGAGAAGAAAACTATTGGTCACCCGAAGAAAGAAAAATATATGGTAGGATGAAGAAAAAAAGGTTGAAATGACGACCAGGGATATGAATCAATAAATGTTGTTATTTTTCGTTCACTTATTACTCCACCTTAGGAAAACGAAACAAAGATGTAGACTATTTCAAAAAGCGTATTAAAGTAAAATTGATAAGAAATCTGCAAAACACTTTCAAGAGGAGGGCTGGCAAATTGTACAATTGCTCTAAGTGAACCAAAACAATTTAAAATGCATCAATTATTCATTGTGTTCAAAGACATATATAACATATAGATTTATAATGAATTGGTATAATTATTATTATTATTAATGATCATTATGATTGTTGCAGAGGCCCACTCATCAAGCAAGCGTGAGAGGGCAGCATGCAAGTATTGCATTCATGTAGAATCGACTCTCTCGTGGAGGGTGAAATGACTAAATCGGTTGGCTCATCCACAGCTGGAAGAGAACAAAATCTGTTAAGGATGATGATGATGATGATTGCCAGCAAGGAATAGAATGAAAGCTAAGTTAGATGCACGTGCTATTTGATATCAATGGTTTAATTAGAGTTGGGATAATTTCCACGAATCTTAGGATCCAGAATGTGGATATTTCTATGGTTATCAAAGTAAAAATAACTGTTTCTTCTCGATGTTTTTTCGTTTGAGTGTGACTTGATAAAAAGCGGCCTTTCTTTATTTTATCCAAGCTTTGTAGATTGAGACGCGCACTCGTAATAAATCAATGGTCAACATGTTGATCACATTATGCTTGTCATAATATCCACTGTAAGTCTTCCAGGATTAGTGGCACCATCTTCTTCTTATTTAACAGAACGGTACACGTGTATCAGGCCTGTTTTTATCAGCTCGACTTTGCCAAATATCCCGCTATTTTCAGACTCGGAATATTATCCCGAAGCTCAAGATTGCGTCCACACCAGACGGAAACACTAATCACAAACTAGCTCGGACGGGCACAAATCAGCCCACTATTTCCCAAGTAGCAAATAGTTAGGAAACAAGACCAAGGTTTGTCGGGATATTTTCTCGACCGAATTACCCGCTAATTGCAACTGCGGGCTGATAAAGACGCAAATTAGCTGGATAATTTGCGATTGGGTTAGTTAAAATAGCGGGTAATTTGGCAAACTCGGGTTGATGATGACAGGTCTAGAGGGGGGTAAGAGGAGGGCAATAGTCTTACCAGGATTTGTTATGATAAATCCTTTGATTAGTCGGATTCGTTAAATGCAGGCTTGTGGCAATTAATTAAAAATCAATATATTATTGCGTTAACCTCTCCCTACCTTTTTATCTTACAATCTATATACATAGCTGTCTTTCTCTTTCTCTCTCTCTCTCTCTCTCTCTCTCTCTTTCTTACTTTCTCTCTCTCTCTCTCTCTCTCTCTCTTTCTCTCTCTCTCTCTCTCTTTCTCTCTCTCTCTCTCTCTTTCTTAATTTCTCTCTCTCTCTCTCTCTCTTTCTTTCTGTCTCTCTTAAATGTTCCTCTCTATCTCTTCACTCCCTCCCTCCCCACTTTCCCTCTATATTTGTTCATATCATCTATCTCCATTTTCCTTCTCCCTTCTCTCCCCCATCTCTCTCTCTCTCTCTCTCTCTCTCTCCATCTCTCTCTCTCTTTCTAACCACCCACCCCCCACACACTTTCGATCTTTCCCTTTATAAATGCAAATGTTCTCCTAGCGCCTATGAAGCTACACAGCAGTGTCCTATTAATAGAGAAAATGATGATATTTTTGTCAAGACAAAGGCTATACTCGCTCGGCATGGACAATTCAAGATTCCTTTATCTAGAGAATACAGATTCATGCATGTTCAAACACTTTTTTTCTAAATTTCAAAATGTAAAATAGTACTTAAAAGCTGACCACGCTTTCTTTGAGATATTGCTTTTATCATTTGACTTTCATGAAAACAAGTGGGTTGACTTTAGTGAGACAATAACGTCAACAACAAAATCCGTTGATATATTAGATTTCATTCTTTGAAGCATCATTTAATAGTCGTTGAAACGAAGGGCCTATTAACATTTTGAAGCTTCCCAACAATATCTAAATCATGTCAACCGTCATGCTTTGTAGCCAATATTGTTTGTTATCGAATGTTCCCTTTTTAATAAATACAATAAATACAACAAGTCTATTTGGAAGTGGTGTATCAATTTTAGAGGACCTGTTATAGCGAGAAAATACTTCCTGGGGGTGTTTCACAAAGACTAAGATCGACTTTAAGTTGGACTTAACTATGACAGGCCGTTCATGCCACTAGTTCCTCTAACCATTCCTGGTATTGGTTTCTCAAGGGACATAGAAATCATGGTCAAAAATTCGTTATTGAAGGAAAAAATATTATCTAAAGATCAGAATTGAGAGACCAATGGTGAGAGCAACCAGTGGCATGAATGGCCGACCATAGTTAAATCCAACTTAAAGTCGATCTTAGTCTTTGTGAAACACTCCCCTGGATTGTATCGGGATTCCTTGACTTCAAATTCCGACAGTTAATGCCAGAAGCGAATGTGGTAATGTTGGCTTAAACCACGAATAAAATGAACAGTTAAAGGCGTATTCCAGAATTAATAATGAATTAGCGGTGATCAACACCATTCATCTATGAATACATAATCAGACTCTCTTTTTTTTGTTATCGAAATAGCAACCATGATTTTTTTTTTTGATGTTGGCACAAATATCAGACGGCCTCATTGCGGTCATTCCAGTTTCCGTGACGATATATTCAAAAGAGGCGATATTAAAATGGAAAGAAGAGAAACGACATGACGTGACTAGGCGGCAGAGAAATGAGGCTTTTGAGAAAACGTGTATTGAATTTATTTGTCAGGTTTGTGAAGCACGATTGTTGGAATATAGAACGGCATGTTTGGCTTTGTCTTGGCGGCAATAAATGATTATTGTGTAAGATGATGAATAACCCTGCCCCTACTAAATTTTATAAAACGATTGGCGGAGAGATAACCATGTGTCTTCAAAGCGCTTAGAGACATCATAGATGTATTAAGCGCTATATAAAGTGGAATTATTATTATTGTTATTATTGTGCTGCTTACAAGCCAAATCCACAAGGGTGGAGGTCTAGACGTTTCTGCGCGTTAAGTGTGAGACTATATTCACTTTATTCACCTACTGAAATGTGGGAACATGGCAATGAGGTATTTATACGCAATCTGAACATGATTTCTATGAGAGGTAAAATAGGGTATTGAACTTGCGCTTAAGTTGAATTTTCGAAAATAGTTGCATCCGTGTTGGAATTATATTAGTGAGAACAAAGGGAATGTTTATCGTGTTACATAAGATAATTGTGTAGGTCTGTATTCCCCTTGTAAATATGAATATATACTTATAACTGTCTAAACATTATTGTTAGAAGTATTGTTCTAGAGCGGGAGGTCGTGGGTTCGAACCTTGTTTGGCGTTCAACAATAAAGGGATATAGCAACGTCGATCTGGCGCTGCTCAGAGGCTGCCAGGCTCACGATCAATTGGGCAAAAAGAATTTCCATTTTCGGTTTAACTTAATAAAATTTGGAGTGGAATTTAAAAGATTATTATCATTATTATTATTATTATTTCTTTGGTATTTCGTTACTTTTTGTCTACATGTTTTTCAGCTCAAATTTAATTTGGGGTCTTAATCTTCCAAAATATATTCGGTGGGAAATAAATGATATCTGGTTGTATTCTAAGCGTAGTCGTTTTTAAATTCGATCACAAAATAACTCTCGACCTTGCCATCGGAGCAGAGAAGAATTATAGGAGTGTAAACGGGATGAACAAAAAGATTCATCGCGTACTTTCCCAGCCTTGTGTGCGAACATTTAATGCACTCGAGATGCAACCGGTTGCATCCTCTCTCTCTCGATGGACGGATGCTGCGTGATGGTTTGGGTATCACACACCATTTTCGCATTGTCCTACCAAACGCGAGGCACTTGTTGTTTTCCTTGAAGATAATCACTTTACAGGTCTCGAGATTTTAACACCATCAATGAATCCCTATGTTTATTATTCAAAAGGATGTGTAAAGCTTCGTACGTGCATACAACTTTGCCGACTTGTTTTATCCATGCTTTTCTACTTTTTGCTCTCTTTACGCGCGCCAGCATTAGGGATAGGTGATTACGCGGCTCAGGTCGACGACGGGGGGTTAATGAACAAAGATTCTTTGATTAGGAGAGGGGGTGAGCAGGTGTGCGTTAAACGTTGATCTCGTTTGCACTCATTAATGAAAAGTCTACACATGTGCGTCATTAATGACAACACAACTGGTAACCATGGGTATCCGAATAGAGTAATCAGCTTGGATTCCAATAACGTCATTCTTTGGTGTTTCTTAACCCGTCGCACCTAACTTTTGAAATATATTTGTGTTCACTTGTTTACTGACGGAACGCCCAAGATGGAGGTGGTCGAGTTAGAAGAGAGCGTGGTCGATATGGACGTAATCGACGACATCGATCTCATGGGGTGTGGCCATTACTTCTATTCTGATTACTCGAGCTCGATTCTATACTCAGACTGTACGGTCCTTATTCAGAATCTTTTAGGGAATCAGACTGTCCACACCCGAGGTCCAGGGTACATGATAGTCCCGGTCGTCTTCGGGATCATCACCGTGGTCGGCCTGATAGGAAACCTGTGCGTTATCTTGATCATAGCAAGGAATAAGGCCATGAGAAGCGTCACCAACTTCTTCATCATGAACAATGCCGTCAGCGATATGATGTTCCTGCTCGTCTGTGCTCCGATCACCGCCTCGACCTTCGCCTTGCCGACCTGGATCTATGGCGATTTCATGTGCAAGGCTGTAGTCTACATGCAGTACGTAAGTACTATACCCTTATCTCATATCCATTCAGGCATCCCTCATGCAATCATTATTAGTAATATTAGTAGTAGCAGTAGAAGTAGCCACGGAAGAAGAAGAAGAAGTAGCAGCAGCAGCAGTAAGGAAGAATAAGTAGTAGTAGCAGTAGAATAAGTAGTAGTAGAAGTAGTAGTAGTAGTAGTAGTAGTAGTAGTATTAGTAGTAGTAGTAGTAGTAGTAGTAGTAGTAGTAGTAGTAGTAGTAGTAGTAGTAGCAGTAGTGGCAGTAATACAATTCAGTAATAATACTACATGCCCTTATTGGATAACTCGGTTATGGTTTTTAAAACAAAATATATAGCAGAGGTTTAAGCTACCACATGGGCCTTTTACTCTCACTTTCACTTGACTCGGAATGACAATGAGAAAATAGCTATCGAGCATTATGAACACACTGGTCAAGGAGAGAGAGAGACGTATTTGAAGGATAATGGATTTCCCTCGTTTTGGGGAAAAGTTCCGCATGGGTGAACACACTTAGAAATTGTATCAGAGGCACCTGTACGATCAGACTGCAATTGATTAATAAAATCATGCAAAAATACCATTTACATGTACAGCTGAATGCAAAGAAAAGACACGTGTAGTTTTCAGAAATCAAAGTTATGTAAGGATTCTAGTGGACATTTTTAAACATCATTGTATGAATTGCTGGGCATTATTATCTTTCGGTGTGACTTTGCAACACGTACTTATGAGAGGTATCTGAACAGCATGCTTAAAGAGAAGGTTGAGTTCAAGGGAGAGGTGAACAATAATTTGTGAGCGTTATCATTGTTATTATGCAAGTGCGGAAGAACTTCAGAGAAAAAAAATGTTACCTGAAAAGCATAGCTTTTTAAATGCCTTCATATTCTAAATATGACAAGTAACACCTTAAAAATGAAGCCCGAATTTTATACCACATGTTTTTGTAGTCCCATATACACATTTCTGTGTGCAGTGCTTGTTACTTTACCAAGACTGGGCCAAATTTCTTATCGTTTTGATGACTCCAGAACCTTGCAGTACACATCAATACTTATATGCTACATGATCAACTTTTTCTGATCGATTCCACACCGTTTTTTTCTTCTCCAAAATGCAATCGCTACTTGCGCAGTTCCAGAGATACTTTGTTGCTGCAGATTACCTCTATCAAAACAAACATAACACTAGGTGATCAAGCATTTGCTTGTGCAGCCCCAAAAGTCTGGAATTACTTACCATTTGAAGTCAGGAAATCACCATATGTGAATATCTTTAAATAAAAACTGAAAGCACATCTTTTCAATTAGCTATAAATCTAAGCATATCAGGAGCTCTTGTAGCGCGGTAGAATATATACTTCATGTTGAATAGTCTCTGCGCTCTATGAATGTATTATTATTATCATTGTTATAATATTATAACCAGAACTCAACTTTATCTTTAAATCTGGTAAATGTCAATGATATAGTATTCAATCGCTACCCAACATTCCTAGAGAGAGAGAGAGAGATAATCCACCCGACTTTCTATAATATAGATATGATCAAAATTTGCATCCATTTTTGCATCCATAGATTTTTCCCGTGTTCGCCAATAATAACAAAAAAACACATCCTATATAATAGTGTATCGGTGTTGATGCATGTATTAACTGTGGCGTATCCTCCAAACTATTAATTATTATATGCCACATAATGTCGCTGTTTTCACGAAGTGACGGTAGTGGAAAAAAAATTGCATTCACTTTGCGTGACGATTTTTCTCACTACCGTCACTTCGTGAAAACAGGGACGATATAATCTTCCTTTGCCACATTGTATTTATCATGGGAAAGATAACACCAAAGGCTTCAAGTTTATTTCAATTGTTTCCCGGTGCAATATTAAAGGGAAAGTCCACCCCAAAAATAAGTTTGTTTCGATAGAGGCAGAATAATAAGAAAATCAGGTGAGTGAAAGATTGAGCAAATTCTGAATGAAAATAAGAAAGTTATGAATTATTGAAGTTGTGATCAATCAAATACAAATTGGCAACTCTGTGACTTATTATACGAGCTCTCCTTCATTTGCTTTGTGCATAATATTCCATAAAATCATGTTTTCTTCGTTATTGATGTCGGAATATATATTTGTTCCTTGCAGGGGGAGTATAGAAACATATTTGCAATTATTATATTTAGGGTGCATGTATGGTTGAAATTTTTCTTGAGGGAAAATGAAAATTTTAGATTTTTTTAGTACTGAGCAAATGGAAGTTGAGCTCGCATGATACGTCATAGAGTTGCCAATTTGTGTTTGATTGATCACAACTTCAAAAATCCTAACTTCCTTATTTTTAATCGGAATTTGCTCAAACTTTCACTGACTTGTTTCTCTCATTTTTCTACTCCTATTAAAACTAACCTAATTTCAGGGTGGACTTCCCCTTTAATCTATGCCGATGTTAAAATGGTTGTCATGTCAAATAGTGACGTCATTTGTTAAGGCCAATCAACAGGGACTTCTAAATTTGAGTGGACTGCTACGTGTGATGCCTTCTAAGGCACTGGCAGGCACACGTAGTAGTCCATGTTATCGTCGTGCAAATCTAAAAGTCCCTAATAGATGGCCCTTCCCCTCTGGCCCTCTGAGATGTTACACCAATGTCCTCATTTTGGGTCAAAGTTTCCGCTCCTTGTAAGAGCAAAGAGACTTCAATAATTATACAAAAATGAAAACCTCTCTCTTGAATTAGGCCATTTTCGTAATGTAACCAGATTCATGCATATGCCTTTGTGAAGTACCTGGATGCGACTTATTTCATTCACCAATACCGGTACCAATATTTATAAATGTATCTTAATATTCAGAATTCAAATTGCATACGTCAGTTGTTGCTAGGTAGGACAAACAGTATGGCTTTCTCCACCTAACAACAAGTAATATATGCAATTTACATTCTGACAATTGAACAAAAATTTATACAGGTGAATGAAATAATTGGTATCGAGGCATAATTGGTATCGAGTATAAATTTGGTTACATTACATTACGAAAAATGGCCTATTACGGGAAGTCCCCATTTTGAATGCTGAAGCTCAGCTTGCCATATTAGATGTACATGCTGCATTGAGATTTACACATTGATAACCATTCGTGTCAATAGTGTCAGTAGAAGGAACCGGTGTGTTTCCGTTCTTTTTTTCTAAACCGCTGAACAAAGAATTGTAAAAGATTTCTAACTGCGATCATATATTTCCCAGGCTCTGGCAAGGGTTCTGATGTAACTGATCGGACGTTCGAAGCTGTTTTCATAAGGAGGATAAAATAATTGACGTTTAAATCACGTTTCGTTTAAGCATATTTTCGATGTCCCTAGTGTACGAAAGCATGTGCCGAATTATAAGCATGCCCCATGGTTTCATTTCGTATAGCAAAATGTCATTTAAAATTGCTGTCCATACAATGTTGAATAGCTCGACGCGCTAAGGAGAACATAGCGTGAGATATCAAATCGTATGGACATCGAAATGAGATGATGTGTACTGCATATATATTATTAGGGCATCTCGGCGACATAATAAACACAGTGTCAAATATCATCGAATAGACATTGATCATATATATATATGAAATGTCATCATCATGAGTAGCTCTACGTGGGGAAAATCAGAAAACATATAATCTTGACTAAACATTGGGCTTATATAAATTGTTTCCATATGTATGCATCGAGTGTCTTCCCTTCATTAGTACATAAATGCTAAATTATTGAGCAATTTGGTTAACTACTTTATTTCGATGCTTGCGTCTTCCATATGTACAAAAAATGTATTACAAATATGCACACCTATATGATAACAGGTGTTTTTTTTGGTACTGATTGTGAAGAAAGAGCTAGATTTTAATTTCACATTGCAGCAAGACAAGTGTCTATATCTAACTTTATAATTCTTGTATCCATCAATGCGAAGACGGCATTAATCTAGGCCCTGCAAACGTATAGGAAAAAACTCTTTGGAATTCCATGACATACTGCCCTTGAGCAGTTATCTATACTCCGAGTCAGATCAGGTAGATTACAATTGAGTGAACTGATTGGTTAGATTTTCTTACCACAGTAATTCCCTTCACCAGATCTTTATCATATTCATCGATTAAATCTGTCGCTAATTTCCTGCCGTGCCTGTCATGCCTGCGCTGTAGAAAGGAACTTCCAGGGAGTTCTTTATTACCAATTCAAAGAAATTAAAGATGTAATGAAAATGGATGTTCTGTGGGACAAAATAATGCAGAAATACACATTGGACTATTTTATGCCATAAAGTCATTATTTTCCGTCATTTAAAAATACATCAACATATAATATTTACAATCATAAAGACACACTTTAAAAAAAAAAGAAGACGGAGGGATGGCCCTACTCAGCGTTGTTAGCATAACAATGCTGTTTTACAGAGGGGTCCCTATAGACATAGAAAACATGAAAATAGATAGTACAAAAGTAAGGAAAACTTACAGCAAAATAAGAACTTACGATAATGATAAGAGCAAATTCGAGTAAAACAAGAAACAGGAGAGAAATAGTTACAATATATACAAGAGAGAAAGCTAGACAAGTAAATTATTTTAAAATATAAAAAAATGAAAAATAAAAAAAAGATACAACTACAAGAAGTCTGGAATAGTATTGTTTAAATACTTGTTGAATGTGTGAACAGTTGGAAGTAATTTAGTGGTAGGAGGAAGAGTATTATATTGAATTGAGCTTCTATATTTGGTAGTTCTGCGATAATATAGTCATCATGACAGCTCAATGTGTTAACGGTAACGGGTTAAAAATCATTTCGAGATTACATCAAGGCGGTAGTTAGATCCTTAGGGCGACCTACTTTTGAAAAACAGATTTACAAGAATGTTTTTGATGATGCTTTCGTATTCTAAGGCACACTGCCAGTCTTTTTATAGTTTATTAATAGCAAGTAACCCATCTTGTAGTTAATTCATGTTCTATAAGAAGTTGTATAGATCCCTATAATTAAACTTGGTTGTATTGATAGAGTATCTTGGAAGTGGAAAAAGAAAGAGAGAAAGAGAGAAAGAGAGAGAGAGAGAGAGAGAGAAAAAAAAAGGAACAAAGAAAGTATGAAAGAATGAAAGAATGAATACATCAAATAAGTTCAATCCTTGAAAGCTAAAAGCAAGTGTAGAATGAACATGCGCTTTAATATAGATGTACATCGTCAATCGATACTTCCTTATATTCCACCATTTCGATTGCTATCGCTCTTGTCATTTCATGCTCTAGTTTGGACGCGTCCGGTCCCGGGTCTTATTTCAGAAATTTCGTAGAATTGCATCACAACAAGCGAAGGACTATCGGTTGTTTTTAAAATCTGATACGGATATTGTCACTGTCTTTGACTTTGAGTGCAATAAAGCATGTACCTACTACGAATGAATTAAAGTAAGGTGTTTGAGCCCCCATTGCAGCCCTAGTCTACCAGCGATTTTCGATAACGGTATGTTATAAGAGAGAAGCAAACAGGTTATAGGGGCCTATATATCTTTTAAAGTCTTTTGTAAGCATGTACAATGCATGATTATTACCATATTAGTGAAAGCACGCATCACATTTCGACATGCACATTTGTTTTCGTTTTCTTCCTATTGGCTTTTAATATCTTTCTACATATTTTATATGTCCATTTACCATGTAAACACTGCTGTCCACAAATTGTAAGGCTAGTAAAATTACGACGTTGGATGGTCGTGTAAACGTGCCCTTTGATACATTTCGGGGGTGGGGTGGTTCCACGTGAATACTGAAAGGGTGTATATGTACTTGCTGATGATGTAAACTTCATATGTGATGATAATGATGATGATGATAATTAACTCCTTGATGCCATATTTTAGATGCATGATCATGAGGATCAGCATTTACTTGATTTACAAAGAGGATTTGCCCATTCACGAAGTTAAATCGTTAAATCACAAAAGAAGTCCATCTGATTGATGATGTAACTTGAAAATTAGTTCTTTCTTAACAAACGAAGTAAAAATTCACCTGTTCACTTACGAGCTGCAAACTTCCTCAGAAATGAAAGCTTACCGAAACAGGTAATTCTTCTACCGATTGTGAAGTAAGAACTACACTGTCGCTCATAAAGGTGGAATATTTTGTTTATCCCAATTTATGGAATTATTTTAAAAATAATTTTAAAATAATAGATCTAGATAATAGTATACATTCTCAGATTTTATTGAATAATAATTTGCCAATGTGTGTTTTGTGTCACTGCTAAAGCATGTGTATGCTACTATGCTTATCAACTAGGGGACCTATGCCCTTAAGTCATAAATGACAGTATTGAGGATTAATGCCCCACAAAAGGGCACTAATATAGCACATCGACACGGTTTTGATCATGGGGCCTCACAGTTACGAGGCCATTGCTTTGTCACTGAACCACGACTGTACGCAGCGGGGGCTAGGGTAGAGGGCAGTTTCCATAAATAAAAATAAAAATAGAAATAAAAAATGCAATAAATTTTCAATAATTTATTGCATTTTACCCCGGTTCCCAACATAACATTTTTTCTGTGTGCCCATGCCTTGAGCCATAATGCATGGCCGTCCAGAGGATTTTTTTATGTTGGGGACCGGGGTAAATTGCAATAAATTATTGAAAATTTATTGCGTTTTCTGTTTTGTTTTTTTAATTTATAGAAACTGCCCCCTACCCTAGGCCCCCGCTGCGTACAGTCATGGTTCAGTGACAAAACAATGGCCTCGTAACTGTGAAGCCCCAGGATCAAAACCGTGTCGATGTGCTATATAAGTGCCCTTTTGTGGGGCATTAATCCTCATTACTGTCATTTATGACTTGAGGGCGTAGCTCCCCTACTTAGTAAGCATAGTAGCATACACATGCTTGTCACGCAAAACACATAATTATTGGCAAATTATTTGTCAATAAAATCTGAAAATGTATACTATTATCTAGATCTATTATTTTTAAATAATTTTGAAAATAATTCCATAAATTGGGGTAAAACTAAAATATTCCACCTTTATGAGCGACAGTGTAGTTTTCTATTTCAGGCGTTTATCTTCAGTTCTACTATTTGAGATTACTTTAATTCTGACGGGCGTATTACCGACATTATCCGATAAGTAAAAACATTGATGCTAAATAGTTGGAGTCTTTTCTTTTGAGAGACTGTTCCCTTGCTCTTCTCTGTTTCCAATAGGATTTCCTCTGATCATTGTCTAAAGAAAAACATTCTAAACAAACGAGTGCAAAATTGAAAATAATGATTTTCAATAAATCTTGATTTTCTTCTATGTCTTATCTATCATACATCAAAATCGTTAGCCTCATGGCATGTACTGAGTAGAACCTGGGGGTATTTCATCAAACCTTAACATTGACCTATTGAAATCGAAATCAATTTTGGTTGATGTAACACCCCCCTGGGGAGAAATCATGAACATGTTTTCCAAGAGAGATCAATTCGAGATTAGAGCTTTTAGCCAGATGATGTGAAGTATTGTCATTGAGAAAAGAAATCGATCTTCTGCGGTGAAAAAATATAGGCCCTAGGGCCTGGGTTATACATGTACATTCATGAATTTTCAACAGTAGGCTACTGAGAAATTGATAAATGACAGGATGGGGGCGGTCGGACACTGACCCCCGTAGTTGACCCACTGCAAGTTGTATGTAGGGGTTAGGGGTGACATAAATTACGTGGGCTTCTTCTTTTTCTTGATACGCCGCTGTGATTGGAAGACAGGAACAGTTTGTTGTAATCAAGATGGTCAAAGACATAGGCCCTGGGGCTTGTAGCATGATTTCAGAAATGAAGAAACAGGCAGAATTTTACCTTGGTCAACCCCGAGTGGAGTAGACCCTCTACAAGTTTTATACATGTACTTTCTATCTATCTATCGTATCTTCTCCCGGTTCGGAGGTTGATTGCAACATCTCTCCATTTCACTCTATCTTCTGCCATTCTGGTGCACTCTTGCAGTTTTAGTCCACTCCAGTTCTTGACATTCTCTTCCCAGTTGATTCTGGGTCTCCCTCTAGGCTTTACTTCCTTCCACTCTTCCTTCCAATGCATCCTTTAAGAGGCTTCGGTGCCTTTTAACATGACCAAAGTATTTGATTTTTCTCTCCTTAACTATTCCTACTATTGCAATTTGTTTACGCCCTGCCATGTGCAATATCTCTTTGTCGGTTTTCATTCGTTTCCAGGATATTTTCATCATTCTTCTGTAGATCCACATTTCAAAAGATGTTATTTTATTTTCCCTGGCCTTGTTTATTGTCCATGTTTCTGCTCCATACAATAGGACAGACCATACATAACAGTTTACTAGTCTCAACCTAAGCGCAAATTTCACCTTTCTATTTGTGAACAATCCTTTCATTGCCAGAAATGTTTTCCGAGCAATTTATATTCTTCTTTTTTATTTCTGCTTGGCATCTGGCATCATCTTTGATACTTTGTCCTATGTAGATGTAATTACTGACTTGCTCAATGATATGTCCATCGAGTTTCAAACATATTCTAGGCTTATTCTCTGTTCTACTAAAAATCGTTGACTTAGTTTTCTTGACATTCATGCTTAGACCAAACTCTTCACTTTTGAATCTGCTTCATTCTCTGCGCAAAGTACAGTGTCATCAGCATAACGTAAATTATTAATATTTACACCCCCAATACTAACACCTTTCATATCTGAAATTTCCCTGAATACCAACTCTGTGCACAAGTTGAACAGAGATGGGGACATTACGCACCCCTGACGTACTCCTCTTTTGATTTTTGTGTAACCTGTAGTTTCATTGTTAATTTTGATGGCAGCTGTCTGCTCCCAGAAAAGTTTAGATATGAAACGTATGTACTTTTGTAGGATTTAAAACTGGGGAGTGGGAGAGGGTGCGAAACTGGCTACACATGGGACGTATCCTGGTTGTTTGTACACCCGGGGAAACTGCAATCGGAGCACACGATTCAGGATGGAATATTGTGTTGTGTACGTAAGATATCTCAAGTGGGTTTCAAGGGGAGGGGGCACAGACCGGCTGTGCCCTCCTGAAATCCGCCACCTGGATAAGCTACCGTGATCAGAATACAAGAACAAATTCTGGTAGAAATATTCTGAAAGAGAGAGAGAGAGAGAGATTGAGAGAGAGGGAGAGAGAGAGAGGGGGAGAGAGGGAGAGAGAGAGGGAGAAAGAAAGAGAGAGAGATAGAGAGAGACAGAGAGACAGACAGAGGGGAGGTCGATTTAAGACTATATAAAACATTAAACCCGACCATGTGATGTATAGATTTCAAGCGGGAACCAATCAATGAGGAAAAGTTGAAGGACATGAAACCAACCTGTCGAAATCGTGAATGATCACGGTATGTAGCTCCCTGTGGGTGAAGTTCGTCTCGTCCCCAAACACCACATCAAGACGTGAGATTGAATTGATTAGGTCGTCCTGCCAGCAGTGACATTTTCTTGTTCGGTCACTGGATCTTTAGAGGGTCCAACTCCAAAACGAGTGACGCAAAGAAATCTGATCCTGTACCCTTGATTAATTTTTTTTGCTAAGCAATTTCGCGTTTGCCAGACTCTTGACATCCTTTTGGATAGGTAGAAAAGTAGAAGACGTCAAAGAGGTGTTTCTATACAAATATTAAATATTACAACGTTATTGCCCATTCAAGGGCGTTTCCAGCCATCCTACTTTGCATAGAAAAGAGAGAGAAAGAGAGAAAGAGAGAGGGGGGAGTCAGACCGAATGTTACAAGTAAGCCAAAAGGTCATTAAGGCAGGGCAAAATAGGGAAACGAAAGGCTTCTTTGATTTTCACATTTTCGGATAGAGGTATGCCCGAAACAAACTTGAAAGGTTCGTATTTTAAAATTGTCCAACAATCAAGAAAAAGGGCATAAGGGTGGGGTCCTTAAGCTTCTAAAATTTGTTGAAAATGATGAAAAACATCACACAAAAATCTGACATCTCTACATTTACCGACGGGGCTACAATTACAGATTTGTGGACAGCTTTATCGAACAGAAAATGTCGCTCCACGCCTCTTACTCGCCTTTGCTCTCGTCCCTTGTCCATCTTTGATTAATGAGAACTACACCACATGGGTAAACATTTATACTACGTCTTGTAATCTCATAACTTTTTGCCTTAAAGACATTGTTTAACAATGACAGTTTTATAAATCTGAGATGCATGGCCCTACGTGGTATCAGTGTCTGTGATATGGTGTAATATTGAAGCCCTATGGTAAACAAATTGCACTTCAAAATTACCATGAAGTCCTCAAAAAAATTAAAATCTTTGAGTGACCGGCTTGACCATCCTCATTTATCCCAATAGACTGTAGTGTTATAAAATCGGTTGTGAAAGCGGTTTTTGAAATTTCGAATTCCTATCATAAATATCTTGATAATCAGATAGGCTTGTAAAAGTCATGGGATTCCTGACTGACCTAAAAATTATCATTGCAGCATGAGCTAAATCTGAATCTGAATCTGAGACCCTATCCCTTTAATTATGAGCATTTTACCATTTCCGATGAGATGATTGTTTTCCAGTCGTCGCGAGACATTTCAATTCATCATGATTATTTTCAGCGCGATAAAACATGCACCCACGATACTAATTACTCCGTTGAATCATGGGCTAGTAACTCCATGGTTGAAGTGCCAGATTGAAAAAGTGTAAATATCAATCGATATCACTTTCATAGTGGTAGGCATA
Organism: Strongylocentrotus purpuratus; assembly: GCF_000002235.5. Classification (NCBI taxonomy): domain Eukaryota; kingdom Metazoa; phylum Echinodermata; class Echinoidea; order Camarodonta; family Strongylocentrotidae; genus Strongylocentrotus; species Strongylocentrotus purpuratus. Next base: position 2,584,800 of record NW_022145615.1, on the reverse strand, counting down.
CAGCTTAATTATAGCACTCTCCAAATTTGCTAGACACTTTCAATGGGATGCGAAAAGTTTAGATGATTTGCTATGCCTACCTAATGAAAAATTCCTCAAAATGTGTGATTATTATAACATTTAGAAAACCGGCGCTCTTTTTAATTCTTTCTTTGTCCTTCTTTGTAAGTTACTGCCTTCTTCTCTCATCCGTTCCATTAGTAACAACAGAGATCTGCAAGCAAATCAAGCTTCTTGCTTTACGCTGCAGCACTCCGACATATTATTCATGCTTTATTAAGCATGTTCAATTATTTTTTTATATATATTTCTATTTAATATGTGCTGTACTAGAGAATTATATCAAGTTGACATTTGTATGTTTTGTAAATGTATGTTTAAAAAGATGATATGGAATCCAATAAATTCAAGTTCAAATTCACATCCAAAGGGTAAAATAAAGATCCGCATAAGTTAATGAATCAAATATTCCTAAATGTGTAGTTACAGCCAAGGCAACGGCAGGGAGTAAGATATTGTTATCGGGGTGCTGCAGGGGTTTCTCGAAAAAAGCTTTTGCTGCATCGTAATAACGGGGTATCTCACTAAGCGGTGAATGCTTGCGAACGTTACGAATGTGGATTCACCAAATCACTGACGAATGTTGGTGAAAATTAGGGTTCGCCTTTTTTAATGTTCACAATTTCTTTGCGACAAGAAAAACTGTTTGCGACAATGAAAACTGTTCGCAAGAAAGCTTTCTTGCAACCTTTTACGAACCCTGGCGAAACCCAAATTCGCTAAGACATGTTTGGTTTTAAATGAGTGTCTCAACAAAATACATATTAAAATACAGCATCGCGTCGCACTGCGAAGCAAAAACAAATCGTGTCATGTTGCACCGCCGTGATCATTTTCGGAGCTTCCTCGGGAAGATATTCATACTTTGAAACGAACATCTGCGTGTATCAGGTTCGTGGCACATTAACATTCCACTCATATCATGCTCCAGACGGGTGCATGGTTATCATTAATTTGCCATCAACGAGAGGGCGTCCCTTCAAGCTGTTTCCTATGAAAAACAATTTTTTTTAAAGTCACTGATCTATACGAAAAAAGGATAGATATCAGGGTTTTCTACATTTTGAGATAAAGGATATGTTATTGCTGTCACCCAATGTTAAATAATTGTAATTGTTATGGATTGGGGCTGTAATTCCAACGATATCACAACCAATTAATAACTCAGGGGGGGGGGGACTTTTTCTCTCTCCCTCTCTTTCTCTCTCTCTCTCTCTCACTCTCTCGCTCTCTACCTCTCTCTCTCTCTCTATCTCTCTCTCTCTCTCCCTCTTTACTCACCCTATCTCTCTCTACCTCTTTTCCCCCCTCTCTCTCTCTCTCTCTCTCCCTCTGTCTGTCTGTCTCTCTCTCCATCTCTCTCTCTCTCTCTCTCTCTCTCTCTCTCTTTGCAGCAACGGTTTACTCGCGGCATGATCGTGTTCGTACGTCCATCATCGGTTCCCCGATCGCGCTTCCAGCATGCATGCACGCACAGCTCCAAACCCTCATTCATTCCATGCAACATCATGCCTCCCATATTCAACTTGTAATCCCAGCACCCCTACCCGAGGGGCATCTATAATTCGACTTAATTCCTAATACTCATATCTTATCAAAGCACGGGGCACTCGCCTTGCAAACTATACCCCCTGGATATTAGTACATGGTACATACATAGGCAAACCCCTCACATTATCGCGACGGTTTTACTTTCATCAGTGGCGGAGGACGAATAAACATGTGTGCATTTTTCGAAGATGGCGCCAAATTAATTTCGTGTGACGACGATTTATAATTTCAGGGCGCCAAAAGCCATCTGCTCCTCGAACTTGTATGCTTTCATGTCATTCAAACAAATATCTTATCATGGTTTTCATAAAAATATGCACATTTGTAATTCTGTTAGGTGAATAATCTTGCTTTGTGCGACGAAAACATAAACATTTGTAACTCGACATAGGCTTACATTTTGTATCGAATATGTATAATACTTTCTTAACATATGGAAATACAAATTTGAAACTTGAAAACACAGTTAATGGTCAGATGATAAGTAATTCATTTTCAAGAATATTTCATTCCTTCACTCATTGATTCATTCTTAACATCCATAACAGGAAAATGTGTTTCACAAACATGGTCAACCCAATTTTTATTTTTACAAAGAAATATAAAACTATGTAACAATCACGTGTTTAAAAAAATAAAAGGCAACATTAAGGATGACTTGAAAATGTTAAAAACAGACTACCATTTTAAATCATTTTCTATTTCTTAAATTCTGTTCTTTATAGGCCTCTGAAGCATCTGCCGTCTGCTTCTATTTCCCAAATTTCCCAAAATATTTGTAATCGATATTGTTTCTTACTCCGTAAGCCTCCTCGTTATCCCTAATCAATAGTGTAGCTAAGGGGGTCAGGGGCATGTGCCAGCCCCCCCCCCCCCATCGAATGGCGAAAATGGGGAGCAGAGTAATAGAGAGAAGGGAAGGTGTAGAGGAGGGGGGGGGGGAGGGGGAAGTCAGCGTAGAAACGACATGATACAATACTCTCCCGATCATCATCTCACTCTTCGGGCTTGTAACGCAACTAATCCACCTTTCATCTTTACTGTCGTGACTGTTCTTTATAAGTGTTTTGTTCCCTAGTTTTGATATTTGTGTTTTCTGTTACTTCTTCTCTTCTTCTTCCTATTCTTGTTCTTGTTCCTTTTTTCTTCTTCTTTTCCTTCTTCTCTTTGTCCTCCATCTTTTTCTTCTTCTTCTTCTTCTTCTTCTTCTTCTTCTTCTTCTTCTTCTTCATCTATTAGAAAGATCTTTTACAAATGTAATTATTCTTCTTGTTTGTGTTATCCTATATTTGCTTTACTTGAGAATGTTTGTATTTCTTCTTTCCTTTGATTTGTTGCTCGGATTATACACTGTATTATAATCACGTACTATAATTCAGTCATTGGCATGCTTTAGTAAACTTCGATATTCGATAAACAATATTCTTCAGAATTGTGGTTTACTGAAGTTGCCATCAATATTAATGAAATCTAAACATGTGCCCCTCGGTGGTCGGATCCTGGCTGAGGCTCTACCCTGAATCAGCAAAGGGGTTCTGTCCATCGATAGAGTAGGATATTGTGGTAAACGCATTACTGGGGGGGGGGGGGGGGGGGGGTTCTGGTTCAGGATACATACTAACTCCAATATTGTTCTTGGCCACACCCCTCTACACATACACACACACACACACACGCACGCACGCACACACACACGCACACACACACACGCACGCAAGAGTCAACGATCATTGGCGTAGATTTACGGAAAACTCGCCATTTTTTCGATAATATAATTTCCCATTACAATGACTCTGAAAGAGATTGAGAGAGAAAGAGAGAAAAAGTTATGAAAAAATCTTCCTGTCGGACAATGAGCTTCTTTTCATTCAAATTGTGAAATTATTAAACACACACACACACACACGCAAGAGTCAACGATCATTGGCGTAGCCAAGTTTTGGCTTTTGCTAGTTTTCCGGAATGAAGTCTAGATGTGAGAGATTTACGGAAAACTCGCCATTTTTTAGATAATATAATTTCCCATTACAATGATTCTCCTGGATGTTTTGCATACGAGTCTATCTATTCTATTTCTGCTCAAACGAGTTGCTTTCATTCATCCCTGTACAGTCTTTCTTTCTCTCTTTGCTCTTTATGCATCTTTTAGAACGGGGTGTGCGCCTGCTATATTTCCGCTCTCAAACTTTAGTAACCATCCTTTTTATTTTTTCTGTCATGACTGTTCCATATAAGTGTTTTGTTCCCTAGCTTTGTTGTTTGTGTTTTCCGTTACTTCTTCTCTTCCTCTTTACCTTAGTCTTCTTCTTCTTCGTTTTCTCCTATTTCTTCTTCTATCTCCATTTGTTTTTTTTTCTTCTTCTTGTCCTTCTTCGCCTTCTTCTCATCTATTAGAAGATCTCTTACAAATGTTATTAGTCTTATTTTTCTTTAAAACAATTTGGGGGTAGGGGGTGTTATATTTTTCTTTTCTTATTTGAGTATGGTAGCATTTCTTCTTTCCTTTATATTTTGTTACCGGGTGTATTCTAATCACGCTCTCTGATTCAGTCATTAGCATGCTTTAGTACACATTGATATTCGATAAACATTTCCCAAGAATCGTGGTTTTAAGTTGCCATTAATATTAATGGGATCCGACACATGCTGAACAATACCAATTCACCTGCATGAGTTCACTATCCTACGGATATCGCTTTTCGTTGATTATTTATCGATACTTCTTTTCAAAACAAAGACCAACACATGAGAGTACAGCCCTGTGCGGATATGTGGCGGTATACCGCGGCGCGTTTTTTTTTTAAAGAAGACGTAAAGTGTAACACGCTTACAGATATAGACCGGTAGCGGTAAAATTGCGGTTCAAGGGTTCTGTGTGCAAAATATCCACTCAATATTGTTTAAAATTTTGTATCATCACGTATAGTCAAAACATATACTTTCACATGATTGGTAAAAAGAGCTTCCATTTCATTTTTTGTCTAATACCTCTAACATTCTGTATCTTATTGTACAGAGCTAGGTGGATACCTGTATCAACCTTTTCCGCACATTTTTCTTTAATTAACAGGTACAAAAACCGCAGCGGTTATATTGTATTTGTTGGCAGTTTACCGCTTCATATCTGAACGAGCCATAAGCGGTCAAAGTGATCAGACTGATTGGGTCGATAGAGAGAATATAACTTGTTTGTTGGTTTGTTATTCCATTTTTAAAATCGACGAAATTGAATAAGACGAGCTGACTTTAAACTTTAAAAAATGTATTTTCTACTGTCAATACATCCGTTCGTGATTTGTATATTGGGTGTAAACCTATACCCTTATAGTTATAATTAATTGAAGATTTAGTGGGCCGCATAAAAAATGTATCCGGCTTTTAAAGCGTTGATCCGGGTTTAGTTTGCCTGGCGATTATTAGTTTTATTTGAAGATACATTTTCAATTATCTGAAAGATTGAAATATGTCCATCGGGTTTAAACTAATAGGTGAGACGGGTGATAGAGACGAATTTAGCCGGCGGGAATTCAGCTTTTGAAATCGGAACAAAGATCCTGCGATTTAATCCGATTAGAAGAGTATATTTCCATAGAAAATAGAAAACATGACGAATGATCATGCGTAACACAATATGGACAAAAATTGGAAAGAGAAATTGAAGGACAGCGAAAAAAAGAGATGCACTTTTTGTTTAAACATTGCGTGGTGAAGTATAAATGGGATTATAAATTTCTATGTTTACATTGGAAACGTGCTTGATATTTACTCTGAGAGAGACTAAGAGAGAAAGGAAGATAATTTTTTTTTTTAATCTTCCTGTCGGACAATGAGCTTCTTTTTATTCAAATTGTGAAATTAGAATCGATAAATATAAGAAAACACTGATTAATTGTGATTGGATGAATCAATTTTAGAACCCATTCATTTAGAGGCTTTGATCCTCGAGAAAGGTTCAGATTCTATCAAAAATGATAGACAAAATAATACCTTTTTATAGGTACTATATTCCCATTTGCAGGCCAAAAAATGAAAAAGGTATTTCAATGGCATTTGAAAGATAATACTAATTTAGAACTGCCTTCAAAATGAAAGAGCTTGACTGAAAATGTATCTTTGTGGGAAAACAACGACCGTTAGTTGTCAAATCGACTTTAGGGATTGCAGTCCTTTTAGTAGATAGTCTGATTTTAAGACCCTTGTACCGAATGGGCGTACGTTTTGTGCTGCGCAAAGATTCAATCAGTTTAATTTTGGCCATTACAAGAAGTGGGTTATTGATGTAGACAAATGCTCATGTACCCTTTGCAGCTCATTTTATGCATGTCATTACCACAAAAAAGTCAGTCAGTCATTAAATAGCTTCCTTTAAATTTAACAGATGTGACAAATTCATGATTCCTGCAAAGTTCTACAGAATTTGATGTAAGCTGCAAAAGGAATACACTACCTTTAAATGGTTTTTCTCCCATCTAAATTATTATCTTTGGCATTACAATGATAAGTGCTTGCATAATGAGAATTCGATCGTTAGTCTTTATTCGTCTTGTTTCTTTTCGTAGATACTAGTTAATAACGGGGTTGATTGATGCATTGGGCGTTAGGCCTGCTAGTATAGGGGATTACAATAGTTGCATGCTTTATATTCTACAAAAATTGTAAAATATCCTACCGAACTGGCACATTTTGTATTTATCTACATCTAGTATGCATGGAAGGGCTAGATTGTATTCATGAGAGTTTAATACGATTCTTATTGTGAATTTTTCCCCCTTTTTTTTCTTTCTTTGTGTATATTAGAAATTTAGACAGCGATATACTATAAAATATGTTTTCTTTATCTCTCTTTCATTTGTTCTTTCTTTTTCTTCTTTTTCTTCCCCTCCTCCTCCTTCTTCTTCTTCTTCTTCTTCTTATTCTTTTTCTTCTTCTCCTTCTTACTCCTTTTATTTTTCTTCTGCCGTATCCTTGTGTCAAGCATTTATAAATAAAGAGAGAGAATTAACCAACTGCGAAAGCTTCCTCGAGAAATATAGAGAAAGCTAACAGTTGACAAGTTGACCTTCAACATCCTTTCCTGAACAAGAAACTTCTGCTTGTGTTGTTAGGATCGGTAAGTGGGCCGAGGTGGGGAAAATAGGAGAATCGAAGAAGAAGAAAAAAAGGCTATTGTTAATTAAAGAAAGCTCCGGTTGTATCATTCTATAGCGGCAAGAATCTCCTGCAGATCATCGAAATGTATTGACAGGCTGAGTTGCCTTCTTTGGTCGTGTTCATACGCTTTTCAAGTCTTGATTTGATCTGGTTTACTTTTCGTCTTCCTATGTTGGATCTATTCCCTGTAGCAAACGAGGCTTCATTTGTTTGCGCTATTATCGACGCTAATGAATCCTAGAAAGGCAATCAGTCCATCCGTCAGTAACCCAACGCAATGGTTGCAATGTTGACTTTGTATCCACTACATATCCGATGTCACTATCGCATGATGCGTCAAAGACCGTACAGTCCTAACGCAGTCCTACGTCAGTCCTACGTTAGTCCTACGTCAGCAAATGCTGTTTTGTGTGCATTGGGAATGATGCCGCATTTCCTAGCCTGCCAGCATGAACAAAGGTCATAGCATTTCGTTCCCTATATATATATAGCTGTGAAGTCAGCTGGGCGTGGTAAAAGCATTGTGCGTGATTTAATACCGTATAAGAGAAACCTGCACTAATGCCTGTTGCACACGACACCTGCTGGCGTATGAAAGCGTCAGCGATATGCGCGATTTTTAACGCACCATACGAAAGTAACATCCTAACAAAAACAAAATGCAAAAATGATAAATACAGACATCACGTTGAATTACTGTAGAGCCTCCACATATTGCCTCTATAGTCCTGACCAGCGCAAATGATTACGCAATCGAAACGACGCCTCGTTAGCAGCGCGATTAAAAACATGTTACATGAACACACTCATGATTCCATGTCGTCTGCCCCTAAGCTGTCAAGGATTTCATCACCTCTTGGATATGTAACCTTTCCAGCTTGGCCAGATTATCGCTCGGAACTCTCCATTCGTATCTAAGGCGCGTGTAATTAGAGAAGCCCGACGAATGAAATTGGTAAAATTTGCTTTTAAAGACGCATTCCTGATCTCGGATCCAAGCAACACGCGTGTGTCGAACTAATAGCCGGCAGTTGGGCATGAACTCGTTATGTGTGCGTGACCGAATTGCATGCAGTAATAACATATTGAAGGTAGTATTTGCTCTTTCAGGGTCTTCTTCTGTAGTTGGTATATGAGGATTTTGATAAATCAATGAGAGATATTGAAAATATGCAAATGACAATTTCACCAATAGCACCAGTAAGCACAAGGGATGCCAAATAAATTATAATAGTATAGACACAGCGCCTTAAAGGCCCGGTCACACAGGGAGGACGCATGGGGAACGCACGGCCAGCGCATGGGAAATTTGCAATTTTGTCCAGTGCGTTGTCGTGCGCCCAACTTTTGACACCAAATGCATAGCGTGTTGCTAGCGCGCTGAGCGCATACAGGGCGCATACAGTACGCATACAGACCGTACCCAGAGCGCACATGATAATAACTTCCACGAATGCACAGCGTGTTGCTAGCGCGCTGGACGAATGGTCCACGCATGCACCGCGTTCTACGACGCACGGCCAGCGCATTGGAAATCGGAAAAGGCCGTGTGCCTAACTTTTGTCATGATTTTGGAAAAGCTAGCGAGCTGACACAAAATGCACAGCGTGTAGCTAGCGCGCTGTGCGTATACAGGGCGTGTGCCCCGCGTATGTCTGGCGCTGGTCTAGCGCGCTCAACGCACGTCTGGCGTGCCTTTGGCGTGTACATTCATGCGTCGAGCTCCGCGCACACTTTTGAGCATGCTCAAAAAATCCCGACGCACACAGCGAATGACGACGAATGCATAGCGCTGGTCCAGCGTTGGTCCAGCGCGCTCGACGAACGAGTAACGAGTGATGACGCACGCCTAGCGAACGACAACGCACTGGCCAAAATTGGAAATTTTCCATGCGCCGGCCGTGCGTCCCGCATGCGTCCCCTCTGTGTGACCGGGCCTTAAAATACCACTTCCTAATTATCACAGCGTAGATTCCAATATGAGGCGCAATAATAGTTTTTACTTCACCTGGGTAGAAAGGGGTAGATGTGAATTAATGTCTTTAAAAATGATGGAAGTGCTATCACAGGGAATCAAATATTGTGAATTTAGTATTAAAAAAGCAAATTGGGAAATATACCACGTTTGTAAAGCAGCGCGAATGTCAAAAGCGTCTACAGATTTCATGCATATAATTATCACTATGAATATGACGGACAAAGAAAGAGGACAAAATATACAGTTCCTCATTCTACCCTCAACAATAATGCTGTGGTAGACAAAAGAACATCCCTTCACTGCTATTATGTAAAAATGTGTAGAACGGGTGAATATGCACGTGACACCTGTTCTACACATTTTTACATAATAGCAGTGAAGGGATGTTCGTTTTTCTACCACAGCAACTGTTGATGGTAGAATGAGGAACTGTATATTTTGTCCTCTTTCTTTGTCCGTCATGTTCATAGTGTATGGGGCATAGAAAAGATAATCCGACTTATTTGGGTATGGAGGGGTGGATATAAGTATCTTGGTACCTAAAACAACTTTTGCTGTCCTTTCTCTCTATTTTCATCACTAGTTATGTGTTACTAGACTCTAAGCAGTAAATAAGCCCGTTACACAGTCTTGCCTCAGAAATGACGCTTGGGGTTAGCCCATTACATACGAGTTGTCGTTTCGATTGCCTCATTACCTATGCTAATCAAACTTATTAACGCAATTAGTGCAAGCACAAATAACTTTGTCTACACTGTCATTCCCACATGGTGCGCTAAAGAATGCGTCAATCAACGACGCAATCTTGCGTCATAAAAAAGAATGACGCAACTGGTTTTAAAGACATGATTGAGACAGTAAATCGGAAAATTAGTTATCCGTAGATTCTCTCGCTTGAATATAAATGCGGATGTTAGTTTGTTTTGTGCCATGATCCTGATAACTCAAAAACTCCCCACACTTTTGTTTTGCAAATGCGATTAGCTCGAGAATAGAGCTCGAATTCGCTCCGGTTGAACCTGTTAGTAAAGAGTTAGATAGCACATTAATCGCCGGTTGCCTTTATCTACCCAGGTGCAGAACAAAACAGATTAAGGGTGCGTTTAATCGACACTTTTTCACCCTAGAATCACGGTTTCTAAAGACGTTTAGTTTAAAACGCAATGCGTTCAAGCGATTTTTTCGTCGGTCGTAAAAATAAACGTGTTTGAAAACACAAACATGAAACGCTGAAAAAGATGCGTTTTGTATCATGATTCTGCAGAATCACGGTCGCTAAAATTCGATTGAACGGACGGAGTTCTCAATCATGATTGTATGACGGAGCCTGTTCCGGTTTGGGCAAAAACCGCGCGCCTGCTTTTCATGCAATTTGCGTTTACTATACCATGCTCTTTATCATGGCCTGTTCCGTTATGTTATACCTTGTTTTCCTCTTTTTCTCTTTCTGTCTTTCCTTATGTTATTCTTTGTTTTTTTTCCTTCTATCACCTTCTCTTATGTTATTCTTTATTTTTATAATTCTATCACTTTCTCTTTCTGTCTTTCCTTATGTTATTCTTTGTTTCTTCCTTCTATTCTTATGTTAATCTTTGTTCTTTTCCTTCTATCACAGTTTCTTATGTTATTCTTTGTTTTAATCATTCTATCACTTTCTCTTTCTGTCTTTCCTTATGTTATTCTTTGTTTCTTCCTTCTATCACCTTCTCTTATGTTATTCTTTGTTTTAATCATTCTATCACTTTCTCTTTCTGTCTTTCCTAATGTTATTCTTTGTTTCTTCCTTCTATCACCTTCTCTTATGTTATTCTTTGTTTTTATAATTCTATCACTTTCTCTTTTGTTATTCTTTGTTTCTTCCTTCTATTCTTATGTTAATCTTTGTTTTTTTCCTTCTATCAGCTTTTTTAATGTAATTCTTTGTTTTAAGCATTCTATCACTTTCTCTGTTTGTCTTTCCTTATGTTATTCTTTGTTTCTTCCTTCTATTCTTATGTTATTATTTGTTTTTTTCCTTCTATCACCTTCTCTTATGTTATTCTTTATTTTTATAATTCTATCACTTTCTCTTTCTGTCTTTCCTTATGTTATTCTTTGTTTCTTCCTTCTATTCTTATGTTAATCTTTGTTCTTTTCCTTCTATCACAGTTTCTTATGTTATTCTTTGTTTTAATCATTCTATCACTTTCTCTTTCTGTCTTTCCTTATGTTATTCTTTGTTTCTTCCTTCTATCACCTTCTCTTATGTTATTCTTTGTTTTTATAATTCTATCACTTTCTCTTTTGTTATTCTTTGTTTCTTCCTTCTATTCTTATGTTAATCCTTGTTTTTTTCCTTCTATCAGCTTTTTAAATGTAATTCTTTGTTTTAAGCATTCTATCACTTTCTCTTTCTGTCTTTCCTTAGGTTAATCTTTGTTCTTTTCCTTCTATCAGCTTTTTTAACGTAATTCTTTGTTTTAAGCATCCTATCACTTTCTCTTTCTGTCTTTCCTTATGTTATTTTTTGTTCCTTCCTTCTATCACCTTCTTTTATGTTATCTTTGTTTTTATAATTCTATCACTTTCTCTTATGTTATTCTTTGTTTCAATCATTCTATCACTTTCTCTTTCTGTCTTTTCTTATGTTATTTTTTGTTTCTTCCTTCCATCACCTTCTCATTCTTTTCGGCCGTAAACAATTCCAAAAAGCGCGCGCCGAAGTTGACCTATACTTCCTGGGTCAAACTGCGAGTGTGATCCGCAGTGGCTGGGCTCGAAATGAGCTAGAATCAGCGTTGATGAAAAATCGCTTGAACGCTAACCGCAGTGACCTTGTTTTTTGTAACGGCGTTTTGATTTGTGATTCATGTTTGTGATTCTAGCTTCGAAAATCCGATTGAACGCACCCTTAGAGTAGTATAGATGAGATAGCCTATGTGTCACTCTTTCTAAAACTTATTCCTAGTCACCGTTTGTAAACATCTTTGTTGTTTTGCAAAAACAGAATAAATAAATCTTCAAACGTAATATCAAACGATTGTATATCTAACGTTCCATGCAAAAAGATATTGGTTTACTCTGTGACATGACTGTGCATGATTCTCTTTCTTCTGTGGGGGTGAAATCTTATATTCTGCTATTTCAAAAAATGCATTGAAGAATATGTTCTCGGGAAGAACAAAAAGGTCATGATAATTACAAGATAATAGGTTTTTTAATAGAATTTGAATTGATTGTAAGTAGTGCAATACTAAACCAATCTTTAACAAGAGACCGTAAGTGAGTATTTCTTTACCTAAACTTCTTTTGTGTCCTTGTAAAGCGGTTCGCCCTAAAGCCCCAGTCCCATATAAAGCCGGACCAGCACGGACGAGCACGGACCACTCCGGACCATCCCAGACCATGGTCTGGGGTGATCCGGGATGGTCCGGGATGTTTTGTTCAAAAAATCGCAACCGCCGACCGTCTCCCCGGACCCAATACGGTACCACTACGGACCGCCCCGGACCGTCCGGGCATAGCCCCGGCAGCAGTACAGATCATTCCAGACCCAGCACGGAGCCGCCACGGACCGTCCCGGATCACCCCGCCAACACGGTGCCAACACGGATGACACCGGACCATCCCGGTGCCAACACGGATCATCCCGGGGCGTTCCGGGATGATCCGTGTTGGCACCGGGATGGTCCGGGATCATCCGTAGGGGCGCCGGGGTGATCCGGGGTCAATAACTCACTCCCGGACGGCCACGGATCAACACGGACCGCCCCGGCGCCACTACGGATGACCCCGGACCCAGCACGGTGGCTACACGGATCACCCCGGATCAAAATATTGTCCCGGACCGTCCCGGACCACCCCGGCAGTTTTTGACCGTCATAAACATCCGGGGTCGACTCCCGGACCGCCCAGGACCATCCAGGGCCATCCAGGACCATCCAGGACCATCCAGGACCACCCCGGTGCCAACACGGTGTCAACACGGACCGAATCCCGGATCACCCCGGATGGGGTCCGGGATGGTCCGGGACGGTCCGGGACGTATATGGGACTGTAGCTTTAAGCCTCAACTTGCGTCAGCGAATATATCGCGAGATATGTTCTTAACACGGTGACTTCTGAATTCTCTAATCGCCATAATATTAATGCAGGGAACATCCGGTTCCAGGAAGCAACGGGTTAACCTTGGTTATTGGTCTTCTTTTTCATTCATATATATTCGTGATATTGAGTACATTTCAGGGAGTGTCATCCAATGAGTTCAAGGATATTTTGATAATATCCTCAATCTCTAAAGAGATGTTCCTCGAGCATCAAAACACAAATCATGTCCAAGCCAATGAACTTCAGATCATGAACGCTCAGGCTTGATCCTCGTTGTATAGTAACTATAAAGATGTAGAGATATTAGAGAGGGAAAACAGAGCGGGACAGGGAGATACAGAGAGAAGGGAAATGATAGAGAGAGGGAGGGGGAGATATAAACATGATAAAGGGAGATAGATATGAGAGACGTCCTTCAATTAGTGAACGATCTCTCATGATCTTATCCTATTTGTTGCCCCGGCCGTCTAGTTAACTCTTACGAAAACTCTTCCCATTATTCCCTCTATCTCTCTCTCTTTCAACTATATTCCCCCCTCTCTCTTTGTTTTTATTTTCTCTCTTTGCTCTCTCTCTCTCTCTCTCTCTCTCTCTCTCTCTCTCCCTCCCCTCTCTCTCTCTCCGTCTCTCTCTCCGCTCTCCTCCATGTTTCCCTTCTCCTTCTTTTTCTTTTTACTTTTTCTTCTTCTTCTTTTTCTTCTTTTTCTTTTCCTTCCTTCTGCTTTTCCTTCTTAATCCCCATCTTTTCGCCTTTCGCCTTTCCTCCTTGTTCTCCTTCTCCTTCTTCTTCTTTTTCTTTTTTTTTTTCTTCTTCTATTTCTTCTTTTTATTTTCTTCTCCTTCTGCTTTCCTTCTTAATCCCCATCTTTCCCTTCATTTACTTTTCCTCGTCTTCCTGTTCTTCCTTCTTTTATTCCGCCTCGATCACCCCTTAAGAGGAGCCTTTCCACACTGTAAACACTTCTTTTCTTATTGTTCATGCTTTGATGGAACCTGGAAGATAGGCAGACGCCCTCAAATACTACAGAGGCACCGGGCGTATCTCAAAGGAATACATAATCAAATACAATCTTAGTTTCTGATATTTTATTCAGCCTTTTCCTCGGATGTTGCAGAAATCCATCCAATGATAAACATCTTCTAGCCAACCCATGCGACCTATTTCTCTAATATGTTTTTGCATATAGAAGCGTGCATATTTTTTCAGGCAGAACTCGTAACATTTTCATGGGATGGTTTTCCCTTCGGATTTCATTTTGACATTAAAACTCGAGTGGTATTAAAACAAGGGCTCCGAATCAATAGCAGAATTCAACAACAAAAATCGTTTGAAATTTCATTTATTTTATTTAAAATGTATTTTCGACACATCGAGCAAAACAAATTCACCAAATGGAAATGTTCTATACCAATTTATGCATTGTGAAAATAGTAGGCTCATGTAAAACAGAACCATGGGGTATATACTGTCCAAATTGAAGATTTACATGAAAATATACAAACAAAATAGGAAATCAGATTAAAAATCTTATAAATCCCTTGTGGAATGAAATATAGGCCTTTAATGCCTACTAGGTGGAGTGATACAATAGGCCTTTTTGTTGGACGCATTTAAATTCTAACGATAAATTGTTTATCCGCTGGTCTTTTATGTGGAGGGGTGCTGTTTTCTTTTGGATCAATTTCCGTATTAATTATCACCCCCTTTTTTTTCTACCACATCGATGAACACTTTTCTAATTTTAGCGCTCGTGTGTTTTTGGCAAAGAGCTGAAGTGTCAAAACAGACCTATCAATAGCAATGGTAGTCATGCGTTTATAAAACAAATTCAAATTATTTTGTTCTCCTTTGCCCTTTTCATACTTTTGTATTTGTCGCTTACAGCATGGTTATAAAATGATAACGGAATTTTGTGGTGCATCATTTTACTTATTTCTACTTAAGAGAATGAAAGAGAAAAAAAAGCGTATAAATAAACACACTACTACCTATGCGCTTGATGATGATGACTCTACTTATAAAGTTGTCATATATTGCCAACTATAAATAAATTTCTGTTGAATACAAATACATTTTTGTATAGATTTCGATCCTGTTGCCTTCAACCATGTTCAAAAGAAGATTAATTGCAATGCCCTATTTTTTTAAGGATTTACTTTCTTATTTCTTAATGTAAGATCATGTAACGGGCGACAGATTCGTCTGTTTGGGAGCCAGAAGGCCGATAACTGTTATAGAGTTATTGCCCTGCTGGCTCTTAACAGTCGACATGAAAGTGATAGAAAGAAATATGTGGTAACAAGTGACGGGATTTGCTAAAAAAAGAAAATGTTAACTTCAACCAGAGAAATGATAACAAAGAAACAAGTCAAAATGTACATGTGCAACATAAGACTATGTGGATTTAATCAGTAGAATTCTTATTGATTGCAGCATGTTTTGTTGAATGAATTTGTCATAATCAATTTCGATTCGGCACCGGAGGGAATGCTTGACTTTTGCGGGGGGAAATAATAAAATACCGCGAAAGAATACAAATCAGATGAGGTTATCTCATCAATACTTGTATCGTGTGAAGAATAAGAAATATGCAAAAACAAGGAAACCTAGATATCGTGTGGTTTGGTAAAACCGATAACAGACACACGGGTGCTGGTTAGATGAGGTCTTCCAATTTCCTTTAGTTTGTCTTTGACAAGTTTGAAAGGAAATAGATACATGGCTCACCGCTTTCTCAAACCACTGTTGATGGATGAAAACACCAACGAATTCACAAGGGAGAAATAAATGACGACGGTTGCACATCGCGATTAAAATACTGTCTGTAAAAGGAAAGGTGGCTCGAAAAGATGGTTTGGTGGTTTGACTGTTTGGCATCAGGTTGCAGTATTATGTAATGATCGACAGTGAGAAAGAAGGAAAATATAAATAAAAATAGGAATGCTCTCATTCAAAAAGGTACTTTTCTAAAAATATAAAGTTTTATGCAATGTTAATCATTGTGCGAAATTCTCAAAAACCTGATAAATAGTATCGTTCATCATTGAGAGAAAAAAATGTTGCTAACTCGTTCTACACATGGCATCCGAAAGGGAGAATTTTTTGAGAATCTTGCTTGCATGCCATAATTTTCTTTTCGGAAAACCCCCTCCTTCAGTCTGCAGAAGAATAGATCCGCCACTGTCTTTATACAGGCCCGTAAATCAAGATGAAGGTTGACCGTCCCTGACTGAGGAGAGTGCTCATGAAGGACGCACGCCAAGTCCTTTGTCTCTGTACCCATATTGGATGTCAGAGCAACAAGTTAGTGTTTCTTAGAACTTCAATCTACTGCCGATGATTGTAGATAATTTTTTCCACTCGGATTTTTCGATAAGTGTGCGGCGACCAATGCCCCAAGGAAACGTCAGATGGACTCGTGAAGGTCACGCGTGTGTTCACTGAAATGTGATGATGTAACTACTTGGTATTTTTAGTTAGAAGCAATAAAAGGGGTTAAGTTGAAGGTTTAGTAGCCGAGATTACCTTTCCAATCCCGTTTAGATCACATGACGTATGCACACGTGTGTGCGTGTGTGAGGTGAGGTGGGTGAGGTAAATGATGGTGTGTGTGTGGGGTGAGGTGGGTGAGGTGAATGATGGTGTGTGTGGGGTGAGGTGAATGACAGTGTGTGAGTGTGCGTGTACGTGTGGGGTGAAGTGGGTGAAGTGAATGATGGTGTGTGCGTGTGTGGGGTGAGGTGGGTGAGGTGAATGGCGGTGTGTGCGTGTGTGTGTTTGAGTGTGCGTGTGGGGGTATTTCTTGTGTGTCTGTGTCTTTGAAGCAAACTCTATTAAAACGAGGTAGCTTAAAACGATCATTGCAGACATACCATTTATTCTTTTCGAACTGTAAATGCAAGGACCATACCTTATGTATTCCTCGATATGAGCCCACTGTTGTCGCAATAAAGGGTTAAAAATGGAAAGCCTAAGGTTATATTTGTGTACAACCCAATTAATTACATTTCATTGTTTGAAATGATACTTTTAGCAAAATAAAACTTCTCAACATTTATTCCCACTATGGATCAATGACGATCAATTAAACATTTATCGGAAAAGTTACGTAAAAAGTGTCACAAAAATGTTATCCACGGAATTCTTTTCCCCAATAATAATTGGGGCACACAATGACACTGTACTCAATCTCCGAGTAACTCCGAGTATTTCCAAGAACTGCGTTCTAGTTGGACCTTGTCTATCGAAGCCTCTGGTTTTATTCAATAACTTTGGCCAAACGTTGTCGCCTTTCATACGATCGCGATGAGCCAATGACTTGTTGTTTCAAAAGCAACTATGCCAGCAGGTTCCTCGGAGGTCGTGATCCCGATCCCACTGCCATTCTTCAAAATACCAATCCGACGATGACAACCCCCCCCCCCCCCCCCCCCCCCAGCGTATACGTGCCGCTGTCCGCAACACGTCTTCGCGTTTCAATAACATTAAACATTCTCGATTACCAGATCCGATCACGCAACTGAGTAAGCATATGATCCGCCATGCTGGGGGTCTATGCCGTGGGTATTCACAGTTAATCCGATCTCCACACTCGCCGTGTGTAACCAACTCTAAAGGTCTGCCACTAGAGCCGTAGAGAGACTATTCAGGGAAGATACATTATCTCCAAGTATTAAGGATAATATAGTCATATTCTTTTGCGTCTCTTCTTAAATAACGGTGTAAAAAGATGAAAGGGGCACTCCAAGCAGAGTCTGCCGGTGAGATTTTCTTTTTTTTAACGCCTTCCTCTACTGCAGGACCCCAGGCTTTCGCAAAAGAAAAGCAAACAACACTTTTAAAGTCGACCAAAATAATGAGGCCAGCTAAAGATAGCAAACAATTGCCACATTCGTGGTTTTGGGTCGTTTTATCAGATTAAAATAAAACTAAGTTCGCTTTTGGCAACTTTTTTTTTCCTGTTTAGACTGGGGTTTATGATATGCGTTTGCTTACCTCAATATCTCCCGTCTATCTACTCCTGTATCTGTATAACTAGGTTATGCCCTCGATTTTGATTTCACCCAATACCCCTCTGAGCATTATAAGGGATTCGGTTACAAATGGGCCAAGTCGAATTGAATTACTCCCCAAGATGGCGAAATTGAGAGAAAAACACCCATTATTCCAATTAAAATCAATCAATCCAAACTTTCACTGCGTAGATATAACAAATAAGATGTAAGGGAATACATTGGAAGACGATCCTCCGTCGCATTAGATATCCAATGTAGATATGAAAACACCTAATGCAATTAGGTATCTTGTAGAAAACTGCAGAAGTTGATAGGGTCACTGAAGCTACCATTGACAGAGCGCTGTTGATGATGACCTACAAAAGGTTCTTGCGAAAAGCACTGATCTGCAGAATAGCGGGGTGCTTTCACCTGTATATTTAATACAGAAAAAGAATAATGCTATCTTAAAGAATGCTTGCTAAAAATATATCCTCTGTTAAACCACAAGCCGGACATTTAGCGCCAGAACAACTCTTCCCTAGCACAACTACTATTAAAGAATCATTACCACCTTAAGTTTCCTTATACAGGGGATGATTTTCTATAAAGGGGTTGTTGTCCTGTAGAAAGTGTCCTAGGATGGCTGTGCGGGTGGTATTGTGGGGGTAGTTATACGAGGTAAATTGTCCTAGGGGTATTTTTCCAAGGATGATCAGGCATTAATCGTAGGAGTTAATCGTTCTAATGATTATTTTCCCCTATTTTCCTAGAGGTAATTGTCCTTGATGGTATATTTTGACCGGGCCCGTTGTCCTGGGTAGTATTAGTATTAGTATTGAATATCTACTAACTCTACGATCCCCTCTCGGGATCGAAGAGAAGAAAACATACACATACATTCTAAGTGTGCACAAAGTAGATAACAAAGACTACAAGAATAATAAGCAAATATTTTTTGTTTATGTTGAAATACAAACTACAAAGTAGAGGAAAATAAAACTAAGACAAAAGATTTGAATATTACTAAGTGGAGGAAGATAATTACTGATTTACAATCTGCTATCACGTAAATAGAAATGAATATGAATTATGAATATTCATGTACGATGTTATCCGTGATTTTATCTGAATAAAGATTTATTTCAACAACAACAAAAAGTTAGAAGACCAGTCGTGTTTTTTAAACACTATTCTACCACTATATGGCAGACCGAGGGTGGATGTCCTAACACGTAAAATAAATGATGAATCTAATACGCTTTGAATCAATCCCTCCCCTTGAAGAAATAAAAAAGAAAACAATTAAATACGAATTAAATTTATACAAAAATAGAATTTGAAGCATATAGCTGTAATGTTTCAGCTAAGAAAGCAATTGAACATTGAGAGAAATCTAAAGTTACTTATAGTCTTAAAAGTTTGAGTAAAGAATTTGCTTCGAAAATAGAAGATATTGTGATGGCAATACAATTATCTCGAGTAAATTGTCAGTCATTTGATCTTCATTCACAGATTACACGAAGGGAATTCCCTCAAAATGACGCTCCCTCTCTCCCCTCTCTCTCTCTCTCTCTCTCTCTCTCTCTCTCTCTTTCTCTCTCTCTCTCTCTCTTTCATTCCCCTCTTTCTCTAATTTTTTTCAAGGAGCTTTTACTCCTCGCGTTTTCTCTCTCTTAAAAACAAGATTTCAATCAGGAGTATCATGTTTCATTGGGGATCTATTTCTGTCGATCCCAACAGTATTTCAGGTAACAGTCGAATACTCGAAGGACCACTCACTCTATCTCTTTCTCTTACAAGGACACAGTGTTTGATTCAATCGCATCTTGACTTCAAAACTGTGCACTTTGACAATCAAATAGAGTAATAAATTTTGTTCAGAATCTAAAAAACAATATATTTGTTTTTTTTCTTCGATTGTGATACTATTGAGGTATAAAAAAGCTGTAGGGTCAAATATTCGTGATTTCTCATTTTCAATGAGAAAATAGGAATATGCTTAATAGTTGGAAATTACGTTTTTTTGTAAATCACCGTTTATGAGATACAAAACCATAAATACCATTACTCACTGATAAGGTCCTCAAACATTCAAGACATTTCCTCCTCAAGATACTTACTTCACCTGGGTTGAGAATGGCAAAGGCATGTTAAGATCATATCAGAGGACGTAAGTGCGGTGGCAAGGCTTCGAACCTTATACCACGTGATAGTCGGGCAAAGCTTTCACTTCATATCGAATGCTAATAGAGGTAAAAAGATTATGAAGTTGCGTTCAGATTCGAAAAGCCTTGCATTTTTGCCACTTGTTCAATCTTATTACAAAAAATGTTGACTTTTCATTCAGATATGAACACCTGAGCAATGCGTCCTACCGCAGAAGGATCATGTCAAACAAACAAAATAATTGCAAATATAAAAAACTTCATGAAAATCAATCATTAAATCTAATTTTCATGTAAATATTGTTCGGGCCACATCAACCTGCGGACTTGACGACATCGTTACCCAATGGCAATGTTTTGTATTATGTTTGTATCCCGCTGTATTTAATACTGCTTCAGTCGTATTTTTGTAATCCAAACTCCGTTAGGTGAGGGCACATGATAAACGCTTTGAGAAATTATCTTGCCTCTGACTTCAGATCGATTTTCTGAAGGATTTCCCTTTTGTCTTTCGTTGTGTGTGGGGGTGAGGAGGAGGGGGGGAGGCAGACTTCTTTTAAGGCAGTCTTGTAGGTCATTATCTCAGGCAATTTCATTTGCCCTTTCTGTCATTGATTGAAATGTGCAAATATTGAAATCACGTCTTGTCTTAATATGAACATGAACTCATCAGGATAAACAATGTACAGTACATATAAATATCCCTCTCTATATAAATCTCCATCTCTCTCTCTCTCTCTCTCTCTCTTCCTCTCTGTCTCTCTCTGTCTCTCTCACAATATCTCTCTCTTTCTCTCTCTCTCTCTCTCTCACCTCGTTCCTCTCTCCAAAATAAATTCTCTCTCTCTTTCTCTCTTTATTTCATCCCCTCTCTCTCTCTAATTTTCTTTTCTATATGGGCCTGAAATATTGTAAATGTATCGTCTGTTCGGAGTCAAAAGGTCGTTTAACTTATGTATGTACGTTTAACCTTTGTCTATCAGCAAACGAATAATGATATGTTTTAATATGGAGATAGATAAACATCAACATCAAATCGAATTCAAATCTCGGTTATAATGCCCTTCTCCTTTTGTCATCGTCTGGGCTCTTGTTCACAAAGATATTTATTGTGATCCCTTCAAATCAAATCGGAGTACTAATAATAAGCCATAGAGCCATTTGCCTGCTTTGAAGGTCACTTTATAGTACAGAATATCAAGAGTCACAGTAAACTTTCATCCATTCTATATTCAGCCTATGGTGATTGATCTTCCCAGAAATAATTTAGTACAAAAACGACAAACTTTATCACAATCACCCAGCCTGAACTACCTGTAACTGAGCGCATGATGGAGTAGGCCGGACAAAATAATGTGACAGATAATGAAGATGAAATGAACTGGAACTAGCTGCTACGCTGAAAGCGATAAAATATACTCATCTGTCTAATAAGAGGCACGGTTTAAGTATGATGAGGCTTAAATTTGATGAAAAATGCCACGAGAGTATAATTTATCTCTTCAATTTATTCTCCATTTTTTAACGATCATCGTGAAGATGATGAAAGAAAAGAAAAGAAAATTGAAAGAAAATACTTTGGTTAAAAGCCATGGCTTATATGCTCGGATTTTTTTTCTTCAAAAGAGGGCAGAAACTTAAAGGGTATATTCGGTCATTCTCCAAGAAAAAAAAAGTATGAAAGTGCATCCACAACCAATATGTCAGATTAGAGAATGCAAGATCAACCTGAAAGTATAGCAGGGACATTTATAAAATTGTTTTATGAAGAAAATCAAATCTGGCGGAAACAGGTAGGTACTTTAGGATGTGTCTCAGGGATAATTAAGAGTCTATCTTTAAGTATTGCAATGTTAAACTTTTCATGAATAACCACACAATGTCTTGATATTAAAACCACATCCTACATTACAACGCAATATCAAATGAAATTCAGATTATTTTCTTCTCTTCTCATGATCGTGGTTAATATGGTTATGATTACAGTAATTATTCCAAAAAAACAAAAACAGGAGGCAAAAACCCGGAAAGCAATGCTTGTGTCGAGAAATTCATAAATAACAAATAATATATACAAAACTAATACGATACGCAAGACAATTATTTGTAATTACAAGTTAATCCATACCCAAATGAGATGTTGCCACTTTCCCTTCAAATAATCACGTTGACATTTAGATTCGAAGAGAAGCAAATAAAAGGATCTGCATCTTTTCAAAAAGATCTCTTCCTAATTTCTTAAATCGATTTTCCCTTTTTGCGCTATCCTCCTCATCGAGTTATTATTTCCTTATTCTTCTTCGATTCTTTAGCCAGTCTGTCACATTTAATGTTCTTTATCTGTCGCATCTAATCATTCATATGACCACTCATGTCACATCCTTGTCAAGAGCTGTTATTGCTATAGTGCAATCTCACATTACTTTCTATCGCAAATGTTACAATTGGAAAGGAATGTCATCGCTCTTTCGACTTGAATGTTATATAAGAAGATTTATATGATACATTTGCTTGGGGTAAAGACATTAATAATACGATCAATTACTTTGCGAAATACAATACATTCTTGATTTTTGTTGTTTTTGTTATCTTCGCATGATAGGTATTTGAAAGTCCATGTAAATTAAATTCCTTTAATGGAACTCATTGTTAAAACACTCGAATGAACAATGTTCGCCGATACTCGGTAAGTGTCGTACTTATTTTGTAGGTAAATACCCAGTCCCAAATATCTATTATTTATCGGTTATAAGGTCTATGTGTACTTAATTATTCTACCTTTTTGCAGCATTGGTATTCTCCTTCCGTCAATAAATTGTTTAATAAAAAGACATGTATCCGAAAAAAATACTTGCCATACCTTTGTCTTTGAATGCAAAAATGCCAATTTTTTTTCAGGGAAAAAAATCTTGAATACCTCAACAAAGAAAATGCCGATTTAAGAATTAAAGGCTGTTTTTTCCTTTTCCCAAACAAAATCTTGACACTAAATACATTCTATATTGTAACTCAAGAACGGGACATATATGTGTAGACATTTTTTCATGTGTGTATCCATGCCTCTGGCAAGTTTAGAGGGCTTAAAATACAAAGTATTTGTGCGAAACCATCAATTTCAGCCAATTTTCTCGAAAAGGTTAAGAAGGAAATCAGCACTGATGGAGAGAGAGAGAGAGAGAAGCTCTATATGCTGCAAATTTATTGGAGGATTATAACAAGTTATCCAGGATGTTTTGAAATAATTGATCAATTCACCGCAAACCTTTTAAGGATTAGTTACCATCTCGTTCAAGTCTAGAATAGTTCCGCAATTTGCAAGTTTGCAATTTCAGCAAGATTATAACAGGAATAACATTTGCACTTCCAATTATATAATGACAAACGAATCTGACTCGTTTATAAAGCTGAGCTATTTTGAGAAACGTCACTGGCCGCCAAGAAAAACTTAAAGAGTAGGATGAGTTCTGGGAAGAGGTGAACAACAATTTGTGAGCGTTATCATTGTTATTATGCGCGTGTGTGGTAAAAACATCAGATAAGAAATGTTTCCTCAAAAACATGGCTCTTCAAATGCTTTTATATTCTAAATATGGCATGTATGTCATGTATGTAACAACATAAAACGTGGGACGGATTTTTATGCCACATGTTCGTGTAGCCCCATATACATCTTTCTGTAAACAGTGCTTATAACTTAACCTTGATAATATATAATATGAATGATTTGAATAAAAATGTTATGCTTTTAAAATAATTTTTACAAAATATTTTCATAGATGCTATACGGCTTTCCACAATTGTTAAGTCCAGCTTAGAGATAAGTTCACCTTGAGATATTTGTGAAACACCCCCAGAAGTCAACTTTATCTTTAAGATGCAGAATAACGGAGGAATGGAATGCCTAAGCCTTTCTTAGCAACTTGAGCTGTTGGAGCCATGATGAATTGAGGTTATTTCCCATTTACATTTACATTACAGAAAGCATGCGGAAATCTACCCGGTCGCAGTGACTTGCTTAGATATCCCTGAATTTTCAGAGATTGCGGTTTTTTTAAAAACATTGTTTAAAGGTACTATGTCCCATTTGCAGGCCCAAAAATGAAAAAGTTATATTCCAACTGCATTTGAAAGATAATACTAATTTAGAACTTCCCTAAAAAAGGTGGGGCTTGAAAATGTCTTCAAGTGGGAAAATAATGATTATTAGTTGTCAAATCGACTTTAGGGCTATAGAGCCCAAAAGTAATAGTCTTGATTTTCAGACAATTGTACCGAATGATCATACGTTTTATGCTGCGCAAAGATTCAATCAGTTTAATCTTGGCCATCACAAGAAGTGAGTTATTGATGTAGACAAATGCTCATGTACCCTTTACAACTCTTTTCATGTATGTTATTATCAAAGAAGAAATAAAGCCAGTCAGTCACTCAATAGTATCTGACAGTGAAGTCTAGCAAGTAAACGGGTTTCCTTGCATAATTTGAATATGAGGACACTGCTAACGTTTAAATTTCACAGATAGGACATACATGACATATTCATAATTCCTGCAAAGTTCTACAGAATTTGAGGTTGGCTGCAAAAGGGACATAGTACCTTTAAGATTCGTTTTAAATTCGGTCTAAATTGAGGTTCGTGTCCAAAGCCATGTGCTAACACACATTATGAAGAGGTGCAAAGAAGGTTTGGTAGTCTAAGATATCACCAGCAAATGTCAATGTTATACTTTCCCCGGGCAAGACATTTACCCATGAGAGAAATAGACACCGGGTAGATTTATTCTTAAGCCTTAATTTGTGACTGGATTTGCCGCCAGTGCATGAATAAAAGTCACCGAACTCTTCACTACCGGATTCCACTGGGTTTTTGTAGGAAAGGAGACTCGTTTACACTATAGGTCTAAATGTCTTACACATCGCGGTGTTATTTGGGAAAGTCGTTCAACGATTACTTGTATTGCCTGCATTTTGTTCATATTACGGGACAAAAATAAAGGGAACAATTTTAATATAAAAAATGTTAGTATTAATTTTTTGTAGCACACCTTGTTTTTTCATTTAATCACAGAAATATGGTGAATGTAACAAGATTTACAGGTTGATATTTTGCACTCCACAAGCATGATAAGTCGATATCAAAACTTCGGTTGTGAATAGTGACGTCAGACTTGTATTTATCCGAAAGGATGGGTATTGATGGATTATAATCACTGTCCATTTAACCATTCGTGACCTCAGTCCTTGTTTTTTCCAAGAAAAACGATAATAAGTGGACTAATTCTTGAACATAAAACTGAATTTACATATTTTCAAGAAGGTTAATAGCGAGTCATTCCATGTGTTTAAAAGTCACCCCGTGTACATGCATAGACACGTGTCTGGCTCAAATGAGGTTAATTGAATGATTTACATACTAATGGTAGGTTCCAACCGCCGATCAAACCAACCCGACCAAGCCCAATCAAGCCCGATTACCCATTTTCCCCCGACCAATCCCGACCCCATGCCTAAACACAAGCTCTTCCTGACCGCTATTCGACCATTGACGACCCAAATTCGACCATTCATGACTCCTGCGCGACGTATAGTCAACCACGACTTCGATCTCTTCTCAATCATTCCGATCTAAATACAACCCCAACGCGATCCCTACTAGATCAACTAGACGTACACACTATCTCTATACAACGTCGACCCGAGCAGATTGACCTGTTCGAACAGGGATCCAAGATGACTCGTGAATTGAGTGGTTGCACAAAATATTATCGTCAGCCGATGGTACAGTACTCATTTTTTATCAGCGTTCAGTTCATCTCAGACACTCAACAGATGTAAATCGAACAGTTACAGTTGTGGGCATTGGCGGATCCAGGGGGGGAGGGGGTGGGCCCGGGGCCCTGCCCCCCTGTCAACAAAAACAAAGAATGTGTGCTAAAGAAAGCAACAAAAAATGTCTTCCTCCCCCCCCCCCCCAAGCCATTGAACGAAATATCTGACGACGTAATTTTCCAATGTCCGCCCCCCCCCCCCCAAAAGGCTCATCTGACCGTGATTAAATGCCTTAAAACCCTAAGCTTCCGGGGACTCTGCCCCCTGGATTTCACCTAGGGCCCAAAGTCAGGCACCTGGACGCTCATTTGACGGTAATTTAATGCTTAAAACCCCTGACGCCAATTAGTGGCCTGCGAGTGTCACAAATAAGATATTTAAAATATGTTCATCTGACCGTAATTAAATGCCTAAAATCCCTGAGTTTCTGGGGGATCCGCCCCCTGGAACCCACGCCAATTCGTGACCTGCCAGTGTCACAATAAGGTATGAAAATATGCTCATCTGACGATAATTTAATGTATGTAATCCTTGAGCTTCTGGTGGCTCCGCCCCCTGGACCCAACACCAATTTATGTCCTGCCAGTGTCACAAATAAGGTATCAAAAAAAGTTCATCTGACCGTAATTTATGGCCCAAACCCCTGAGCTTCCGGTGCTCCGCCCCTGGACCCCACCCCAATTCGTGACCTGCCAGTGTCACAAATAAGGTATCAAAATATGCTCATCTGACGATAAATTAATCTATAAAACCCCTGAGTATCTAGGGGCTCCGCCCCCTGGACCCCATACCAATTTGTGTCCTGCCAGTGTCACAAATAAGGTATCAAAATATGCTCATCTGACAGTGATTAAATGCCTATTCCCCCTGAGCTTCTGGGGGCTCTACCCTTGACCCCCACCGAGAAACGTTCAGCGGGGCCTGCATGTAAGAGTGGGGGTAACGGGGATTTTTGTTGTTGTCTACCCCCCCCCCCCCAACAAAACAAAACAAAAAACAAGTTTTTGCCACTGCCGGTGTCACAATATTATTACGTACCAATATTTGGCTCGCATAATTTCAAATTTGGGCCCCCCCCCCCTTAAGAAATCCTGGATCCGCGCCTGCGTGTCGCTGTCACATGTTCATACCAATTCTAGAAGCGATTAACTTAACTAGTATCAATATACCGGTACGAAGAAAATGTGATTAGAATAGCACGTAATTGTGTCCTTGGTTGAGTTGCGATCGGAAAGATCGAGTGCGGTCGAGAAGTGCTCGGGATGTGATCGAGAAACAGTCGAGAAGTGAGCGAGTTCGGTCGAGTAACTGTTTAGGGCAGACATCTTCCGATTGTGAAGCGGTTGAGTTGTTGATCGAGTTGATCGGGAACCACTCGTGTAGAAGTTGTGTATAAATCGAGATGATCGGGTAGTGATCGGCGGAAAAAAAATCCACCCCGACCAAACTAGACCTCTATACGGTCGATTCCCGATCAGCTCGACCTCTACTCGACCAATACACGATCGCTGTACGATCGCTTGCCTTCTCGACCCCTACACGATATTTTTTGACACGCCAAAAATTGTCGTGTAGGAAGCCAGATCGATACCGATCAAGGTAGACCGACCCCGATCAAGGTAGACCGACCCCGATCGCCCTTGCCGACCGATCCCAACCAGGCCAAAATAGCTTGATCGGGCTTGGTCGGGTTGGTTTGATCGGCGGTGGGAACCTACCACAGTTAAGCTAGAAAACTCGTTTGACTGCATCTACTTGACTAATAGCAGATTTATCCAACCATAAAAGAAATTTTCCAAGGATCGAGATATTTATTTGGGCAAACCGTTCTCATACATGTATATCGGCATGCGGAAATAATTTCAAGTGGCCGATACCTCTTGCTCCAATATCGGCTTTCAAGTGCCGTTAATTTTGCGAGCTCGTGAAGAGAGCAAGGAATTACGATAACACTTTATTATACTTAAATCCACTGAGAATCACCCAGTACCCAGGTATAGCATCTTGTCATTAGAATTATAATGTAGCAATCTATTCCTCGAATAAAAGGGCACGGTTGTGCACGAATGTAATGATAAGCAGGAGGATAGCAGCCACAGCCCCCTCCCGACACTTTTTTCCCTTCTCTTTCCCTTCTTCTCTTTTTTCCCTTCACGCACACACACAGCGCGCACACACACACACACGCTCACACACACAGAGCACACAGACATACACCCACACACACCCGCACACATAAATACAAAACAACTATTACTCATTAACACTTATACCAGTCTTTGGTTAGGAGACAGTGCTTCGATCTGGCCTCATCGTTTTCACTCCATAATTGGTAAACAGACAGCAAGACAGATACCGTGTTTACACAATGATCCGCCTCGAGGGTTGAAGCCGGGTTGAAGCCGCGAGGCGCGTTGAACCCGGCAATTTTATGTCATGTAAACGGGAAAAATTGCCGGGTTCAACACGCCTCGCGGCTTCAACCCGGCTTCAACCCTCGAGGCGGATCACTGTGTAAACACGGTAAGATAGACAGACAGACAGGTAAACAGACAAACAATCAAAGAAACATACAAACGCACTCGCACATACATACGCATACCCACAAGGGCAGCGTACACCTCATTTTATATATACAAATGGGTGTAGTCTAAACGATAGGGACACATACTTCATTTGCTTTTAATGAGTCCTCTACATCACTTGTGATTTGATCCGTCCACCTATCCCTGCTGGAAAGAACACACTCATTCACACTCATTCACAGTGTGAATCACAGTTTGAGATCAGTGTGATTCACACTGTGAATGAGTGTGAATTAGTGTGTTCTTTCCTTTTCTGGTTATCCACACTGTGAACCACAGTGTGAAACGAATCGAGCACAATGTGAAAACGCCCTAATTTAACATTGTAGAGCACACTGTGAATGAGTGTGAATGAGTGTGTTCTTTTCCTTTTCCAGTTATCCACACTGTGAATCACAGTGTGAAACGAATCGACCACAATGTGAAAACGCCCCAATTTAACATTGTGGAGCACACTGTGATACAGTGTCAAAAACAGTGTGATTCACACTGTGAATGAGTGTGAATGAGTGTGTTCTTTCCAGCAGGGATACGCTCACTTCATTGCCCTTTGTAGATTAAAACGGTTGTCCCTTCATATTATAATGCTTAAAGCATCTTCATATATTTACACACACACACACAAAAAAAATTGTTTGAATGGGATTTTCTTATGATTTATTTCTACACGGCTCCTTAATAAACTATTATCTGTTATCATGGGAACGGGAGAGGGGTCAACAATAAAAGTGTGAAGAAAAGAGAAAAGGAGAGAAAGTAAAATAATAAGAAAAGAAAAACGAGGGAGAAAACGTGATTAGAAGATGACACGACCCCGTTTCACAACCTACAACTTACTAATCAACGACCATTGTGATGCACTGGGCCAATGACATTGGAACCCTGACTGCCCTTATTACACCCTACCAATGGCTTACTACCGGCACGCAACGGCATTCTGTGCTCATTTAGGTTGGTTCAGTACTAATAATGTATGTGTCAGCATTCGTCGAGAGTTACTCTCAAAGCCCTAATGAATGATTGATGAAGGTTATTTCACAAATTTCTTGCAATTTACTTCGGCGGCAACAGACATTGGAGAACTCAGCGACCTGGCTGATTTTAAAGAGAAGGCCGAGTTCTGCTAATTTAGATGAAAAATAAACCGTGAGCTTTCTCAGTATTTTTTGTTACCAGGCCGCCATCCATCTCCAGCCTAACCGCTCACGATGGTGGTTTCCTGCGTTCCAAATTACCTCTCTAATTTATTGAAAATATTTCATATTTCTTATGTTATGCTTCGTACATGTTTATCGAATTGTATTTGTACATGATTTTTCATTTAATTACTTTTGTAAACATTGTATTCATTGTATTTGTTATTGTTCGAAATTTTGTACTTTGACTTTGAATTTGTATATTTTTGAACGCAGAAATAAAATCAATCAAAAAAAAAAAAAAAGTATTTTTATTTTAGTGTTGAGGAATATCAGAGTGAAAATGTCACCTGGAAAGGTTTACTCTTCACATATATATTATATTTCAAATATGACTAGACGTAGCTGAAAATTTTGGACCAAACGTTTATGTTTAGTCCCATATACCCATTTCTCTGTGCATTGCAAGTGATTATATAGCGTCCATTTATTCTGGTAATTCTAAAACCCCGCAATATACATATGTGTAGCTGCATCCTCGACCTTTCCCAATTATAATAATAATAATAATAGGTCCATTATTTCATTTATATAGCGCAGCTACTATGAATATACTATGCGCCTAATAGAAAATACCCATTGGATTCACCTGGGTGGAGAGTGGCAGATGTAGATTAATGTCTTGCCAAAGGACATTAGTCCGTGGTGGGACTCGAAAAGTGAACCATGTGATCCACCGTCTTTATTGACATATCCACTTTCCTACGACACCTCTACATTTTTTGCTTCTAGACAGTTTCTTTTATAAAAGTGTTATCACGTGACCAGTATTCCACTTTATCATTAAGTCGTTGTGGAAGTCAGAAAAAGATTGATGATTATTTTGTTCCTATCCTGAGGTTTCACCAGGATATAGATGTTTGCCTGGAGACACAATACCAAGAACATTAACCTAGTTTGATATGTTTCAGCTCTATGAGATGCGATTGATTGATCCGACTTTAATGTACTGATGACCTATTTTGTAAAGTGCATGGACATTTTAAATACAGTGTGCGTTCATACTATTTCTCATTCCTGATTCACTATGGTATCACGATTGTTTTTGCTTCTACTAGAACGAGGAAAATATACTTATGAACTGCATAAATATCTCAGCCTAATTTGGTCAGCGAAGAAGGTTTTAGAATGTGCTGTATTGTTTCCTCTGCTTTTTATCACATATTCTTTATCCAGTTAATCAAATCACGAAACGTGATAAATAAGGATAACGAGAGACAAATCTGATGTGAAAGTGTTCTTGTCTTGCAAGCGTTTTTACTCCAATTTTTCCAAGACGGATTCCTCTTAAAACAGTCCCTGATCCGATAAGTTCGATTGTATAGTTCAATGGCAACAAAATGAACCATTTAAAGTTCATGATTCGATTAAGAGAAAAAACACTCCGAGAAGATACACTATTGTAAATATAAGTAGAACAGTGCCCTCGCTTTTATTGATTCCGCAGATTTTCTCTCACTTTTACTCATCGAGAAAAGCTAATAGAATCAAGAAAATAAATCTCGTATTGACGTACGCTTAGTTACAATCTGGAAGCTGTTTCGGCTACTTGACTCTCTTCAAACATTTTCGAACAAAGAAACAGAACAGCGATATTGATCCAAAGGCACCTTAACGAGAGCGTGTCAATACGCGAGGATGCAACCGAGCTGAAAATGGGTCACAGAGTGAGATTACCCTCTGTCAAAGTCAAACTGAGATTCATTTTCTTTCGGTAGATTAAGGGTACCCATCACTGCTCCCCAATAAGGGTGTTGTTTTGTAACCCCATGGGGGGCACTTCAACAGCCCCCTCCCACTCCCTCTTATCACCGTCCTCGTCTTCACCGATTCTATCTATCCATCTCCTCTCTCTCATGGACCTAGTTTAGTTCATGCCTCTCTTAACTTAATTTTCTCCCAGCGAATGACTTCCAAACTTGAACCAGAGAATGGGATGGGCAGACAAAAACCACTCTGACATAATTTGACCTTTTCCGCGCTGATATCGGAGACTGTGACAAAGAAATGAAAATGAATCGAGGCAACTGTCTTAAGCTAACAGACTTTAAGTAATCCGATATTATAGGCTCGTCGTATCCGTCCTCAGCCCTAAGATGGTAAAACAAACGAAGAAAAAGAGGGCGATATAATATGTATACGCTTGTTTAAAGTGTTGGGAGCCCCAACACCAACAATTTGATTGCAAAATCTCACTTAAATTGTATCATAATGTGAAAGAGGGTGTCATTTAAGACACATTTCTGCAAAGATTTTCAAAAGAAATGTGTTTTAAGTCGAATTTTGATGAAAGAAAACAAATTTTGGTTTTCTGCGTACAACAGGAAACCCAAATTATGTATTATTTTATCATTTCTTTTCTTCAAACACATTTTTTTTAGAGGGATCTTTGCAGAAGTGTGTCTTAAATTACATCCTTTTTCACAATATGATACCAATTTAAGTGAAATTTTGCCATAAAATTTTCTGGCGAATTTGGGGCTCCCAACACTTTAGAGGGGCTTTAACGGTGCATTTTACTTTAACAAGATTGTATAAATGACCTCGTGACTAAGTGTAATCTTAGCTGGTCAATCCATTATCAAAATCCATTTTCAAAATCGCTCCGCACCCATCGATAATACTTAGGTTTGTGAGAGTGCTATCAGAATTAGATATGAACGTATTAAATATTTAGATGTATTTGCACGAGTGGTTTTTGACACCTGACTCTAAATACAAAGGGCATGGGTTCGGACTTGGGAATAGCTCATTTACCCTCGAGCAAGTCATTTAATTTGAAAGTGGTCCTACTTTCCCATGTGTACAATGGATAGTTTGCTATGAGTAATTTGTTTCAAATTGACGACTGTGGCATTATTCGCCACTGAACGGAGACTAAAAATCACATTTGTAATTGAATTAAACGGAAAGGGGTATTGATACACTGTTTAACAAATATTGATATATGATTTGCGTAATAAGACGAAAACTTCATATAATTATTAAGTGCATGTATATTTACAGACCGGAAGTTGCACATTATAATTAAAAACATAATAAACATGACCAAAGAATGGCTACCTTTCTTGTGATCCTTGATTTATTCTCATTAGGCAAGCCCTATACCATTTGATAGGCCTTACGACTCCAAGAACAACCACAAAACTTTTTTGTAATTCTTTCATAATTATGGATTCGAGTATTAATGATGCATTCCAACCTTCGCCATCCCATTTAAACTGGGAGCCTTCTATCCGTGTCTTTTAACATGCAAACATCATCTGCCGAGTAGGAGGATGGATGGACATACGAGAATAGTAACATGATCTTTTCATGCTTGTGTCATCCATAAACCTTAACTAAATATTTTTGTCTTTGGCGGGAGGTTGGAGACAAGTAAACCGTCAAAATAGATACAGTCTGTTAGTTGTAGGTCGGTTGCGAGCAAAGTTTTCTCGATTTATTGGGTTGTCGTCGAAGAGGAGAATATTATTTTTAAAGCGAAATTCCGAAATCAGTCGCAAAAATACAAATGAACAATATTAGATCTGTCATTTTTTTTTATGGATGGAAATTAATTGATTAGTACTAGTAGAGGTGCCTCCTAAATGAGAAAATTATCTTAAAATACGTTATGATTTTACAGAGCAGCATCAGATATAAAATTATTGCGAGTCTATAATAAAGATGGATACTAGGCATGACTCAACTTCATTACAGTCTCTTAGGAAATATTCATCCTTCATTTTTTTTAGTATAATCTTTTAAAGGATTATTCATTTCAGAAAATATAAACGAAATCCAAAACACACAATATAAACACTCAATTACTTGTGACCGACCTATATCGTCACCCGAGCAAAACTTAACTTAGATTCGCAAGGTTTGAGGACAGAGGACAGAGAGCTGATCGTACCACTAGAGCAACTCACATCTCTCACAGCGTCTACTATATCGAAATAAATTTCAAGTGTATCGGTTGGGATTCCCCTTTAACAAAGCTCGGAGGAAAAAACCGAAAGACATGATGAAGACAAGTAGATGGTTATTGAAGAGGAAGAAGAAGAATCGCACCATGCTATAAGAAGGCGCCAACCTTTTACGGATGAAGATTTACAGGCTCCCGGGAGTGGGACTTAGCAAATAGCTCACAGGCTGTACTCCTTGTGGTTACTTTAAACACTTTAAAGAGAACGTTGTGTCCTGATCAAGATGAAGATAATTTGTGTAATTTCTTGTTCTTTGTAAACCTATGATGATTTGACGATTTGTCTAAACTTTCAGAAAACTTTCTGGTAACGTTATATGGCATATTGAATTAAAAAAAAAAATCATATTCAGGGCGACGTTTAGATGATGAACACTAACTATGGCTTGACATTTGCGATTGATTTAAACTGATTGCAACTTGAAATCAGCTCCAACATTGTTCTAAAGATATTTTTAAGTTAATATTAAATCGGGGAACTTGCGATCAACCTGGGTCAATCGCAACTCGTCCTAACAGAGGTAAAGAAGTGTGAGCCATGGAACATAAATTGCACATGTAGTGTGAAGTTCACAGTTGATTAGCTTCTTGTGTAGAATTGACTTACACATTCATGTTAATACCGGATGTGAGGGATGTCGAACGTGAGTTATAGCCGGATGAGTTCGGACATGATCGCCACCTCGACTTCCGATTTAAAGAGACAAAAAGGGAAATGTTCGCAAACCTGAAGAGCTCTCCAAGCACATCCAAACAAAGATGGTGGGGCAGGAGAAGTAAAGTGAATATCGATGAAAATGGGGAAGTAGGCCAACATGATAATTCACCTTGTGGACGAATTGACTAAAAGATGTCTGAAAACTGGAACCTGGAGAAGTAGGTTAACACGGTTAGGCGTGTCTAGGACCATGGTCGATTTAAACGTGATATATAAGTAAGGCCCTGATATCGAGGTCAGCTCGTAAAATATCTTTTAGCAACATCAACATTATTTAGGTTTTGTTGGCATTGATACAATTTTGTTTTATCCTACATAGAACCTTGAGGCAATGTTATACTATAAGGGAAGTCCATGAGAGGTTTCTCCTCAAACGTAAGTCTTTTATCTGCTTTCTTTTCATTCAATAAATGAAATATTCTGATATTAATTTTTGACCTAGCCCTTTTCTTTTTTGTTAGTTTTTTGCTTGTTTGTATTTTGGGTTTTAAATACCATGAACCAGTCTTTTTTCATGATATTTGTATAGAATTTAATGAAGGTTTTTGACGTACGGGGCACATGACATGTAATTTCCTAAGTTATAGGAATAAAGTAAAAATGTAACATTTTTTCCTTCTTTTTTGTTTACATTCCTCTGACAATTGCTTGCAGAAAAAATATCGTTACTCTTTGCAAATTGAACAGTTTGTTTTCTATCCCATTTTGGTTTTATCAACGCTCCCGCATAAGGTAGACAATATCTTATTATTTCCGATCAATAAAGTGGAAATTTCATAACAGGATAACGTACAAATATACCATAGACATGAATGCCAAATCACATATAAAACGATTTATTTCACAACAGGCACACGAAGCTATCTACAATGCATCTTATGGTTATTAATAGACCATATATTCAGATTGGTTAAACGTTTAAACCACATATTAGGCCATCTACTTATTACAAAATCCCAAACGCTGGTTTTACACTCTTCACAGAAAATCAAGAAAATACCAAACATATGCCTCGTAATACTACTTAACACGCACAAATCCGATTTTTCATAGTGCAACCTGCAGAATAATTTACTTTAAAAACAACGCTAGACATTTTGCTTCAAAAGGCAATGACACGTTCTAGATTTTGACGTTTATTGATAACACGACTTAAAAAGTATGATACTGTGCTGATGATAAGAGGATATTGGAAATAGATCTTTGTTTTGTTGAAAGTAAAACGTAATTACACTTTAGCTCGAGGGTCCAGACAGGGGCGTAACAAAGGGGAAAGAGGATTTATGCTCACCCGAATACTAAGACAGCATGTGTCTGCTTGTAAGTAAGCAATCAAGGGACAGACGGTCTGAGGTCCTTTCCGAGGGACTTGGTTTCGAACCCGGGACCTCCCGGTAACGACACCGCTGTTCTACCACTGAGCCACTGCGCCTTCATATACCAGACAGCAGAGTATAGGACGGGGGTGGGGGGGGGGGGGTAGACACGACCAAGCGAATGGCATCTTAAAAGGAACAAAAGAGACATAATTATACATGTGTAAAAGACAAAGGAGACATAATTTAGAAGAAAGTGACACGACATCCCTTCATCTCCACTTAGTTTCATTACATCTATTTCTTAAAATACTGGTACACTCCTCATCCATATTTTGCACACGCTACACCACTGGTTAGACACTTAGACATCGATAAAATCTGAAGACAACATGCACCACCTGCGGGCTCTCTATCCTGTTTATCTTCTCAAAATGGAAAAAGCAACTCTGTATCATACATTTTGGGGCAGTAACCGCGTATATCGATTGATATTTGTTTGTAACGGTAGACAATCAGATCTTTATTTGGTAATGAATTATTTGGCAGTGACCATTCCATTAGCTTGTTTTTAACCAAATTTCCCTACAGATTTTTCAGTCACCCTAAACCGTCCCCCGATGACATTGAATCTTCAGGTCGCTTTCCTTTCTACTGGCGACACCGATCTTTATATTTCCCCAGACCATTTGGAAACTGTTTTAAATTTTGTTTTGTCACCACCCCCGCCCCTTGAGACAGTGAAGCCTTGATATCTGCTTTCCCCTTGGCAATACGCTTTCCTTTTTTCTTCCTGGGAGTGTATTTTCGAGGTTCGTTTTATTGTTTTGGATCTAAAGATCTAAACGTCTTCTTGTCTCTTTCGCCGGCACCTTTTTTTTCGCTTCTGCCGACAAAGATATAAATATGCACAATTTTACCGACAGAGATATCGTAATGTCGCATTCCATACCTTTCACCCCTCCCAGAAGGCACTTGCCTTAGGCTTAACAAAAAAGATGTTGTATTGCCCTTTAGGTGCCAAAACATGGGTTGGACGGTCGGAAAACTTTTTTTTTTTTAAACTTTTTTTCCCCCTCTTTGGGCTGATATTTTTCAGTTTTGATGCTTTAATTTTTTTTTTCTCTAAAAAATGGTTAAAAAAAAAAAAACTTTTTTTAAAAGCCGACCGTACATTTCAAAATGTTGGGACCGGTCGCAAAGGGCAATACAACATCTTTTTTGTAGGCCTTATATTCATGCACTCCACTTGGATGCCACGTTTCTTCATGTGGCTAATTAAATACTAGTCAATCCTCAGCCCTACTCTCCCGAAATCGATTTGTAGGCCTTATTTATTTACAAGTCTTCGACGAGATGTCGCGTTGTCCATAAGTCAAAAGTTCAAGCTGATATATGACATTGGTCGCCTTGACACAAAAACATTTCCACTATTCTCGAAGAGAGGAGACTTGAAGACTTTTGACCCCCCCCCCCCCCCTCCCCCTGCCTCTTTATTCAATCTAGGTACTTTTGATGATAAAGTATGTTCCAAATGCAGTCGAGATTGTGCAATGTATACGCATGGCATTGTTAATGAATCCGCTTACAGGCATGACGATGCATAGTAACACTTTGACTTAATGATAATAGCGAGGGCAAATCACTTTTATTTCATTATCATTACTACGATAAATGTAATCTTACAAATTATGACAAAATGGCCGGTACATGCGCAGTCATCTTGTTTTTCTTCAGAACAGTTTGCATGGGTCCCTCATTCTCTGGACAACGTGCCTGTGGCTTGGTTAAAATGTAAATGTTGATACATCAGTAGCATCAAGTGGGTCTATCCATTAACAAGAGATCAATGTATTGACCACGCTGGACAATTTTATCCATCCGTGCCATTTAACGCAAGGAAGAAAAAAGGTAGCATGCACTTGCTAGTGAGAGTTCTTCTGTTTGTGACGTCATGGTATGTGGAGGACTCCGCTGCCACCTGATCCGTCTTCTTTAGTCCCACTCGTAGCCTTTTCCATTTGTTTTGCTCTTGATATGCCATCTAGTCTTTTGAAAAAGTTCACTTGAACTATGGTTAGTCCCTGTCATGGACGGTTGACGAAGTAGGCATTAGGGTTTAGGCTTACTCTTCAGACTTCTATATGTGTCGTTGCTTTTTAGACGAGGAAAGAGTTGATTCAAGGTACACAATACACCGACAATACACCTGTAGATAAGAGTTTGAATTGTAGTAATTTTAATAACTCTGATTTGATTTAACATCGGATTTTTTTTTATAAATGAAACTGTCAACCACAAGGCTTCCGGTAACACCACTGGGTAGCCCCGCCCCCCCCCCCCCCCCCCACTCAGAGGTCGGAATGACCGCATGCGTGTTGCCAAAATGTCCGGTAAAGGGGTACTTTGTACGACAAAGTCCGGCCCGAGAATTGTAAAAAAAAGGGGTGTATTTGACTTTTCACCCGGAGATTTCTTTAAAAAGGGGGTGTTTTTCTTTTTTCTCTCATCTCTTTGGACTCCTGAGAAATTATTCCGAATTTAGGGGGGTACATTGAGCATTTGTCCTGATTTAGGGGGGTCTCCAAGGCAGGAAAAGCCCGCGAAAAGCCCGCGAAAAGCCCGCGAAACGGGGGTTCGGAAATGTTGGCAGTCCTCAGATAGGGGGTGCTTTCAAAAATAGGGTACGAGCATATGCGTACCCTAAATAACACTGAGTGGGGGGGGGGGGGGCCGGGTGGGTAGCCTTTATACTAGCTGGCTGTTGCTCTATCCATTCGTCAAGAGAAAAACCCGCTTATGGGTTCTTAGTTATTAGTTCGGTGTGACGCTTGATTTTCGTAAATGATTTGATAACTTTCTAACAGTGGAATAAATGAATATCATCTAACTTCATGAGAAGAAACTAATAACAATGTCGATGAACTTATAAAGGTTCAATAATGAAATATTTGGAAAAGAAATTGAGAATGAAACTTTAGTATAGAAGCATACATACACCATTCTTCTAATTAGCTCATTGTACTAGACATTCAAACTGGCTTGATTAGATTATAAATCTAAAACAAATAATTGAACATTTTAAGCAGGATAATTTTAAAACGGGAATTACTTCTTCGGTTTTCAATAGTCTTTAAATTTAAGCCAACCGTGATTTATACGATGATTTTTAAATTAGAAATATTGTTTAAAGAAATATTTGTATGTCTTTTTAATTTGTTTACTCCTTTAAGCTGAAGTCTGAGCCATTTGTGTAGGACACTAATTTATATTAAACAAAACCCTCTTTTGTGACAATCAACGTTTAAGAAAGTATTTTGTGAACGATCATGCTTCATAGCACACTATTATGAAAGAACAAAAATCCCAATTTAGTGGCAGATCAGAAGATATTAGTATCCAAATCCTGTGCAGATGTTGTGAATTTTTAGTAAATCCATGATTTATTAAAGCAAGTTACATTTTTCATATTGGGATACATTTCTTTAAGTTAATTCTTTTGTTTTAAAGTGTTTTTGTATCAAAAAATAAAATAAATTTTTACTTATTGAAATGTGCAAACATTACGATGAGTTATTATGTAACCTAAATATATTTTCTGTTGTATATATTATACGGTATTGAACTTGCGTTGGTTTCTCAAAAGTTGTTTGTGGTCGCGGTAGCTGTTTTGCATTTCCATGGACGGTAATTATTGAGAAAAACATTTTTGATGTGGCTAGAATGCTCATGAAATGCTGTCCCCAAACACCTCTAATGTATATATATCACGGCTCTTGTCCCAAATAGTCCCCATAAGTGTAGATTATTGCGATCTGTAAATTAAACATGAATGTCCCTAAAAAAAAAAAGTAGTCTATCCCGTTTTGGTGGAAAAAGGGGGCATCCCTAATATCGTCAGTGTATTTTATTTTGTCACAGAGATATATCGATTGAATGTCATTGATGGATTCCCG
The DNA here is from genome assembly GCF_000002235.5 of Strongylocentrotus purpuratus. NCBI lineage: Eukaryota > Metazoa > Echinodermata > Echinoidea > Camarodonta > Strongylocentrotidae > Strongylocentrotus > Strongylocentrotus purpuratus. Next base: position 2,545,241 of record NW_022145615.1, on the reverse strand, counting down.
AATCAAATAGACGATGCGTGAAAGCATCCATAAAACACTGTCCTATGTCCCTAAACGACCCATGAACATCCCCCCTGATGGCCGAGGGCGTGTAGTGACGGAGACTACAATTAAAAAGCGGCGCCGGCTGGAAATTTCGATGTCGCTTTGCAATTTAAGCGGGAAAACAAATCATGGTCTAACCAGCTTGGTGTCTGGTGAGTAAAAGATGTTTTCTCTATTACTAGGAAGAGCTGGGATGAAGGATTGGCTCACAAGCAGATCCATGCAGCCCCCTCTTTCCTCCCTTGTCCGTACTTTGTCTAATCACATAACGCATACGTTGAGGACTATAATAGTTTAAATAACTCCCCAGTCGTTTCGCTACCCTACATATTAATTTGCAGAATTTGCTTGAGAGGGTCTCGTTTTTTGGATGAACTCTTCAGGTTCTCTCTTGATCGATACTTGGTTGATGTGATATTAAATGGACGCTACAAAGCAGTTCTGCTAATTCAAATCAAATCAGAAATCCGATACGTGCAATCGATCGCTCAGTCTGATATCACTGTCTGCTAATGTGACCTTCTTCTTTGATAATGGATCATGGGGGAGTTGAAGTGCACAATGGGTATTATTCGAGCCGCCTTCAATACCAGACGGGCGTATCATATATCTGCCATAGACACCTTGACGAAATGGGTGTGATCAGATGAATTAAATCGACAGGCAGCGGGAACAGGTTAGGGACTTGAAAAGTGTTTTTGTATTGTGCCCAGTGGCTGTTTCTGCTAGGGGTGGATATCCAAAAACGCATATAAATATGATACAGGGTCTTATAAATATCATTTCCTCCCTGCATCTTGTTTTTGTTATTGCGTTACGAGTGATCGTGTTGTTATTTTATCGAATGCACGTACGCTGTTAACCATCTGATTTCCTCAAGGGGGAAAGGAAGATGATTTAGAGAACCTAAACGAAATTTCTCGATCGATGAGTTTCATTTCAAAATGAAAATTGAACTGTAATTTGTTTGTTATTGCGTCAATTGATTTCTTCAAACCGTCTAAACAATGTGTTTGAAATCTTAATATAAGCTGTTGCCCCGGAACATAGAAAAATTAATCAGAAGAATTTAAAAAAATTGGTAATTTGCATTGCACTGAAATAAAATTTAAAAAATGGTATGCACGTTATGACATTTTTAGAGATAGAGAGCATTTATAGTTGGTAATTATTCAAGCGGAATGCATTGACAGTGCATTTACAGAGCACTGATCACTGTTGGGCCATTTTTCTGTCTTTGAACATGTACTCGCAATGGTCACGATTTCACTCACTTGATGTGAAAATTGTAGACTTTGTCATTTTTAAATCAGAATTATCGTAGTTTTTGCTCATATGATTATTGCAATTTTGAAAACGTAGATTAAGGCATCATAGACTTATATGACAATATTTGACTTTTACAGGGAAAGGAAATTTTGCACATTTTGTTTCCTTAGTAACCATTATGTGACATTTTATAGGGAACATGGCACTTTTGGCAAACATAGATTGCACTATGTTTGGTAAATATCCTTCAGCGTTTCATTATCCTGATTATTCATCAGGATTGTAGGTAAAGGTTCAGGGTTATATATGAATTCTTTCAAAGGAAAAAGAGACTGAAAAAGGCTGTTGAACCCCGCTAAGAGCTCTTCTTCTTGACGTTTTGATAATAATGCTCTGATCGTATTCTGGAGAATTCTGACATCAAGATGTCGCAATGAAAGTGCAGGTTGTTTTGTTTTTATCTTAACAAGCCGCAAACGATCCTTTTCATAGCAGGTGACACTTCGTACAATCATTCTTTTTAGAAAATAATTTCGGTAATTTGGTCAAATTTGGAAGACCTATTCAATTCAATTAATTTATTTTCCATTAAAATTCAAAGTAAACAATACATAAACATGAACAGAAAAAATCGGAAGGACCCCAAGATAAGCAAAGCGTATGAGAATGGGGCCCTGTACAAAAATAAACAAACAAGCAATTTATAATAACAAATATTGTAGGGTTCATCTCATTTGGATTTGGAATACAAAACATTGGTATCCTATGCGGGAGATATATATTAAAAGCAAATAGTAAATTTGATCATCATTAATAAACGATGGGGGAAAGGGCATTGGACCCATATGTATCCTTGGGGAACACCACATTGTATGGAAAATGGTTCTTATCCTTTTTATTTTCGACATTGAATTTCAAGACTATGACAAATAAACACCCTCATAATGTTGACTCAAGTAAAGAGAGAGAGAGAGAGATCTAGGTGTAATTTTAATAGCAACTTTTACTTTTGTCCTGCAACATATTGAAGCAGTAGACACTTTGCTACACTTCCATCGATAGACTTTCAAAGCAACCCGATGGAAATGTTTGTCACCTTAGAGGTGCCACCTCCGTGACCACAGAGATACAGAATTATAATAAAATGAAAAATAAAGTCTTAATTTCTACCTTCTGGCTTAATCCAATACTTTTTATTGCATTGGTCGAGATGATTTAATTTGCAGTCGCGGTTGAGAAATCCTTTAGGGCTTCCTAAACTGTTTTTCATGTAAACTACGGAGAGAGGCGGGAAAATAGCGGGAAAATGAAAGAGAATATTACTTTCCCGCTGCAGGCTTATTTTGTCTTCAAGAAAGAGTCTAAACACACGGCCGATGAACGAGAGATATCGAAGGATACGTGTAGTCTGCTGAAAGCCAGACGGGCGTTATCTCTGTGTTTGAGTTAAGGCCCTACTGGCTCTGAGTATATTATGTGATATGACAGTTCGTCCATAGATATTGAATTATATTTGTTGATTTTGGTGACAACTTGGAACCATCTTGGCTGGTAGGAGCGGCTGAAGAGGAGAGCTACATGTATTCTAAAGTGAACAGCTGCGGGTCAAGCACTTAAAGAACCCACTCGGTCGATCGGTCACGATACCGGAAGTCTCCTCATTCGAATCTGTCAATCTTCTCGAATTATTCCGGTTCACGTGATGTGATCAATCAGCGCGCATTATAATAGTCACGTGACATAATCAATCAGCCCGTGTTCGAATACTCACATTCATAAATAGCACTGTGTACTATATTTTCATGGTTTGGCACACGTCATTAGTTGCGTAGGATGGCTTCATCCATTGGCGGGAAACCGATTTGGTGTGGGGTGTACCGCCTCACTGGGGTGTGTGTGCGTGTGTGTGTGTGGGGGAGGGGGTTACTGATCTTACCATGGTTATGACAAGCGGGAGAGCAAGGCTATCAAATGTGGTAGGGTGAGAGAGGGAGTTGAATCATCTTCTTTTCATGTTGCCTCCCCCCCCCCCTGTTGTCTCCTTACTTTGCTGTTGTCGTTGTCCGCTTTTAAACCATCCAAGTGTCCCGCTCCCCTCGTATCTGCGCTATTGCGTGTCTTGTATGTATGAGAAATCGAGGAGATTACTTCTTTTTTTCTCTACTAAAGGTACAGTTTAGCATCCATGTAACAAAATATAACTTTTTATTGATTTCTCGATTACTCGTATCATTTTTTCTAGCCATTCAATATAACATTTAAATATGATAGAAATAAGGCTTAAAAGTACACCTGTAATTGAAATTTCATTTGTGGAATATAGTTTTAAAAAATATGACAGTTTCCCTGAATATAATATCAATAACCACTTTGACATGATCAAAGCGTCTGTTTGACCCCCCCCCCCCCCCCCAACCCAGGCCTATTCTGTAGACTCTGAGAAATGTCTAAATTCACGATTCATGGACCCAAATAGCTCAACAGATTAGTGAATGACCAGCTACATCCCCCGTTTTTCGATTTCAAGCTTTCAGGGATCACTTTTTATCTGCATTTGCAGGAAAAATATATATTCCAAGAATTATAAAATTGACTGAGCATACATGATAGCAATCTGAAAAATAGAATCATAACAACTTATGTAAAATAGACACTACTGCTTATTACTTTAATATAAAGGAAATATGCAGTAACAAAGTACATCAGTATTTTGTGAAAATATGATTATCAGATCATGAAACGGAGACTACTTCTAAGTGTATTGTGTAGTTCATATTTCAATCGTATGTACGTCATGTTTAGTCTTTATATTTGAGTGGTTACACTTTAACCATGTTTATAATTGCTTAAATCTGACCACATTCGAATCGGTATATAACCATCACAGATCTACTTTTAGCCGAGTATAGGGGAAAGAGAAAGGATGCTTCCTCGATTCAAGTCTTGTTATAATTCAAGAGGCCCTGTTTACAAATGGGAGATATTTTGATGCTATTCTATAGCATCTGCAGCTGTAGTCCTACTTTTCACAGCATGCATTTTTATAAACAAATTTCATAGTTTTCGGTTATTACATGTCAATAAAGGCGTAAAGATATTGAAATCTCTTCTTTTGTACTACGTAAGAATGTATGTGCCCATACACGTTGATAATATATAAACGTGCGATCATGTATAGTGCGATTACTATATAGTCTATACTTAGTCTCATTTAGCTCATGTTTATTGTGTTTTAGAATTATCAAAATGTATCATGTCTATGTATTCTATTATCATATCATACTTTGTTTTATACATCTTTCTGTATTGTATTGTAAATATGTTGTGCTCTCATACTCCTGAACGGGGTCGATAAAGTCAAATACAATCTTATCTTATCTTATCTTATGTTTAATTTTTATATGGAAAATAAATGAACAGCATATCAAATGAAACATAACAGTGATGTAACACATACCATCTTGCATTAAACTTTATTAATTGTGTTTTGATAATGGAAATCTTTAAGTGGGGATATTACCTGTCAATTAGTTTGATCAATAGGACTTCGTTCAATATTTCAGAAAGTGGTGTCTTACAAAATCCCATTCTACGTCACTGTTACTATGACAACTTGACAAAACAAGACCCATAATCGCATATATGGGGTAATATACCGGCTAGTATGGTGCATTTGTTTTCACAATTTCCCCTTAATCAAAAGTGATAAATTGTGTTCTTAAAGGAAAGGGGTTTGACTGATAGTGCATTTGAATTTGTTTAATTGTTTTATTGGTGTTTGAGTTTTGCTCGAGAGCTTTCTCGTCTTTACGACTGGGAAAAGTGCTCGTCGTATTTCGTATCCATGCAACAAGAAAATTCAAAGAGTCCCTTGACACTAAATAATATGTTTTGTTTAACACCCTTACCCTAAGTCAACACTTACTTTATCATGTTTGTTTCTATTTGGTTAGTTTTCCTTCTTCTTCTAAGAAATGAAGTAATGTCACATAAGGAAATAGGAACACATTTTGTTCGCAAACTGTGAAATGATGTGACATATGCGCCGGAAGTGGGGGGGGGGGGAGGGGCAGGGGGGGGGGGCAGTTGCCCCCCAGTAAAAAAAGTGGGGGGCAAAACGCATTTTTGCCCCCCAAAATGCCCCCCCCCCCTCAAAAAAAAAAAACAGTAAAGGAGTAAACATGGTTTGTATTTTTAATCCAAAAGAACGTAACAATAATAAATACCTGAATTAAATCACATATACAATTCCATTCAAAGAAAAAGGAAAGTTTACAGGAATTAAATTTCATAAACATTGCGCATGCCACCTATACGGTATTTTAAATGGAGGTCTCTATGATAATAATAATAATAATAATAATAGCGATACGCGCATATCGTGGACATATTGTGCGAGAATGGGAAAGCATGTCCGTTTTTTGTTATAGGGGTGAGAAGACATGAGCCCCTGAACGCTGGCGTACTGATGGGGGGGGGGGGTAATGTATTTCTTATTCGAAACAAGTGATTTACAAATGTTGATGTTGTGAAGTGATTTTCCGGCATTTTTTCTCCATTTTTTTTGTAAGTCATACCTTTTTATGCGTTTGTTGGAAAATAAGAAATTCCCACATCACAGTCAGGCAAAATACGCTTATTTAGAAGCCTTTATGTCATGCTTTGCAAAGTGGCTGGGCTCGAGCCCCCCCCCCCCCCCTCCTTTTTTTTATAAAGTATGTTAAAGAGAAAAAGAAAGAAAGACGGAGAAAAAAATAAGTGACCTGCCAATGTCACAAATAAGGTATAAAAAATGCTCATCTGACCGTAATTAAATGCTTAAAACCCCAGAGCTTACGGGGGCTCCACCCCCGGACCCACCAAGGGACCTAAGGCGGGCCCCCGGATGCTCATCTGACCGTAATTAAATACCTAAAACCCCTGAGCTTCCGGGGGCTCTTCCCCCTGGACCCCACCAAGGGCCCTAAGGCGGGCCCCTGGATGCTCATCTGACCGTAATTAAAAACCTAAAACCCCTGAGCTTCAGGGGGCTCTTCCCCCTGGACCCCACCAAGGGCCCTTAGGCGGGCCCCTGGATGCTCATCTGACCGTTATTAAATACCTAAAACCCCTGAGCTTCCGGGGACTCTGCCCTCTAGACCCCACCAAGGGCCCTAAGGCGGGCCTCTAGATGCTCATCTGACCGTAATTAAATACCTAAAACCCATGAGCACCCGGGGGCTATGCCCCCTGGACCACACCAAGGGCCCTAAGACGGCCCCTGGATGCTCATCCGACCGTAGTTAAATATTAAAACCTCTAAGCTTCTGGGGGCTCTCCCCCTTGGAACACGTCAATTGCCTTACAGAGGGCTCCTGGATGCTCATCTAACCGTAATTAAATACCTAAAACCCCTGAGCTTCCAGGGGCTCAGCCCCTTAACCCCCTGCCGAGGCTCATGCCCTGGACCCCACGCCAATTTACGCTCTACCTGATCGATAATACTCCTCTTTGAAAAACGTTCCGCGGGACCTGCATGTAACGTGTAAAACTGGTGGTGATCCAGATTTTTCGTCTGCCCCCCCCCCTTCCGAACTTTTTTCTCATTACGTCACTGCCCCTGGAAAGTGAGCCCCCTGGAATGTTTGCCCCCCCCCCCCAATCTCAAACTGCTTCCGGCGCGCTGTGATGTGACACATTTGGGACTCGGAGAGAATCGCATAACCTTTACAGAGCAGTCTCTTTAGGGGGTTAAAAACACATTTAGAACCCAGAAATACATGCATGCTGTCAAAAAATTAACATTCTTGCTGTGTGTTATTATTTTCTTTGGAGTATAAGGCATGATGACGTTTTAACCATTACATTCGATACCGCCTAAACAAAAAAGGTGTTGTATTGTCTTGCATGCGACCGACCTAAAAATCGTGAAATCTACGGTCGGCTTTTAAAAAAAAAAAAAAATACCGTTTTTTAGAGAAAAAAAATATTAAAGCATTCGAAACTGAAAAATATCAGCCCAAAGAGGAAGAAGAAAAAGAAAGTTAAAAAAAAAAGATTTCCGACCGACCGACCCATGTTTTGGCACCTAAATGGCAATTCGATATCTTTTTGTTTAAAGGCCTAATGTGCAATTATTTCATTATGTAAACATTGAGCGTGATCTCTTGACAATAAGGAGTCCGTTTATGTGTCAATAGTATACATGCACGATCATTTTCACTCACGATTTTTTTTAAAAGCAAAAGCCTGTTTACACCCATCGTGCATGCATCAACGGGTTGTGTTCTGATTCGAAGCTGTTTTGATGTGGTAATGGCTGACGAGAGCGCCAGAAAGGCAGTGCGTAAACCGATCCGAATGGCAGCTTCCGCTATTTCACGCTTTAGTAATCAGAATTCATGCAAACATTATTTCGCGGTCTCTGTTCCTGATTGATGTTCTTTCTCCCAAATCGAGACGAAAAAATAGTTTTGTTATAATTATGTGTCGTTTATTTATTCATTTCTGATATTTAGACAGGGTGACTCAATATCACCAATAATGGTGGTCTTCCATGAGGCCCTGTTAAACATTATAAGGAACAATAGTTTAAATATTTCATCGCTTAAATAATTTAATATGGTTTATGGAATCTCGGCCGGGTAAAGGAGGTCACTTGTTTCTTAAAATAGAAGGCAGAACAAATTCTCCATCATTTATCATTTTCACCCCTCATCTTGACATGAGTAATATCAATGATTTATATCAATCATTATCTCATGTCTAATTCCTCGAAGTTATGATAGGATATGAGGGCATGATACCCGGTATAATGATAACCTAGCCAATATAATTTTATTCTTCTTGGCATCCCATCTTTCATGTAGCAGCCCCGGCTCATGAAACTCGACCTTGATAACGAATTGCTCTGAAATAATTGAGAAAAATGAGAAAATCAGACTGATGAAAGTTTGAACTAAATTGGAAAAGCAACAAGAAATGTACGATTTGTAAAGGGGATTCCAAATTAGCTGAATCAGTAATGTCACTGTTATGTAGTACCGGGCAACTTTCCAATTTGTCCCAACACAAATTACTCTAATTATGTCACTGTTTGAAAGTAGAGAGGAGGATCTTTTTTGTTTTGGAGAACCTGTAGTAATGTGCAATCCTTAGTATTTTGAGTAGTAATTCAAGGAAAATAAGGCGATCAGGAGGAAAAATAAAGATTATGATATTTAAGTATGAGACAAATGAGTTGACCGTGAAAACGTCCCATACCATTGACTAAAGTGCCAATTTGAGATTCGCATAGATTTAATGATTTCATATTTCAAAACTTCATAACATCCTTATTCGTTGCTCAATCGTTATCAAACTTTCGCCATTCGATTTCTTTTATATTTCTGATTGCACACAGATAAACTTATTATTAAAAAAGTGGGTTATTGTTCAAAATAATACACAGAAGTGAGAGCATTAGTAAGATTTACCCACACAAGGTACCTTTGGAACTAACGCCAGAGGCGATATCCGAGTGCGATTGGTCTGTTTTGAAGGTACTGAGTCCAGGAAATTTAACTACGGTAATGCCCGAATAAAAAAATTATGTGTTTTATTTGTTTCATAAAATGATTTTGTTATAACATGATTTTACTAATAGCCGGTCATTAGTAGTTTGCTAATGATCGCTGACCAGTCATTAGCAAAATTACGTGTGAAGCAAAATAATTGCCTGGTCACGTGTACGGTCTCAATCGATTATTTGATTAGGATCCGCTTCGTCATCTTATAATGCCCTTTAATGCGTTATAGTTTTCACCAACTAACTATTGTAACTTTTCAGCTCTCCGGCGTAGTTTAATGAATAGTCAAAATCTCGTATATCCATTCTGACATTTAATTCGTTGTTAATTTGCATTATTCTCCCTCGAATAAGGCGTATTATGGGAAGTAAATACCTACGACTGACAGTGGACGTAAACTTGATTGATACAACACTGACAGAATACATCCGGAAATACACAAGTAATACCCTCGAGGCTCGAGCACCACGATTTTCTTACCTGTTTAATTATAATGCCGATTTCCAATTTTCTAAGGCTTTGTTAACATTTCTGATTCTCCGGCCATGCTTTATCTCAACCTTCGCGATCGCCCTGATCGCAGACAAACTTTTGGTACCGTATGGGCAGCTATATCGTCTGTTACCAGTGAAGTCGACCATTGAAGTCGTTAATTGGAAGAAAGGTCATTTATCTGCAAAGTCAAGTAATATTGTTGCTACTTAAAAGTGTGCCATATTTAAGTTTTAAAAAGATCCCCGGTGCCGTGTGATAAGACGACATTTTGCTTTCCATACGGTATTTTTTTCTCTAGGTACGGTACTATGGGGCGCCAAGAGTGTGAGATAAGAAAGACATGAGCACTATACAAGATCCCTTATTATTATTAATATTATATGCTCCAAAATATAAAGATTGACCAGTTTTATTAAAAACATTTTTTCCAGCCATGGCCTGCATTGACTGAAAACACCACCATCCATGCAAACGTCCGAATGTCAGAAAATCAAATTTGCTCAGCAGTTACCATGGTTACCTCACTCTAAAACTCGCGGGGGTATTTCAAAAACACCGAAAGTGCTCTTGCAATCAATCCTAACTTTAAAATTAGTTTCAGTTAGGTGAGGCAGAATAGATCTTTATCCCGAAGTAAAAAGTAGCACGTGAAGTCCTCCTTCACCGTTCCATGAACCCTAATTCAATTCAATGAACTGTTTGACACTTTCACTTTGTATTTGTGAAAGGTGAAGCCACAGACCCAAATATATATCTTGTTTTTCTCGTCGAGAAGAATCAGAATAGATCCACTTAGAAAGTTGGTTCCAAAAAGGAAGAAAAACATTTCATTCAGACTTTAGAGTCGTTATAGCCGAACTATATCGATTTACAGATTCATTCATTTTACCTGTTTATGATAAAAAATAATATTCCGCTTATATAGCGCTTAATACAATGCCTCTATTAAGAGCTTTACAGATATATTATTACACCGGTCATTGGATTCAGTGCTGACCCGCACACATTGTGTGCACAATCTCCACTCCCTGTTTATCTATTCATTTAGTTATGTTCTCACTTAGATATTAATTTTTCATCTATCCGTCTGATTCTTTGCTTATTTTTTAAATATTTTTTTATCGAATCTAGCCCACATCATATCTGTATACAGTATCATGTATTCATTTATTCATTCACTTATATTTCCTGTCTATTCAATCTTTTATCTTTCAGTTATATTCATTCCTTCACTTATTTAGTTATCTAATATTTATTTATTCATCTATTTATCTATTTATTTCTTATTTCTTTATTCACTTTTTTATTTATTAATTCATTTATCTGTTATTTATGCAACATCTATCTATCTATTTATCTGCATGTACATTTCTAATAGTTTGGTTATGTAGACAAGGATGTTGGTAAGAAGGTAGGGACTAGGAACTTTACATCCTTTTTAAAAGCTTTCAGAGCCGAGGACCTGTTTTTACATCTTCCAAATGTATGTCATAATAACCTTTCTCGAGTAAGTTGATATTTTGGAAAGTCTTTTTTTAGCTTGCAACTCAACATCTTAGCTTTCAAGCGTGAGTTCGTATGGTTTTTTGCCTTCTTTTGTAAAACTGTTTGTGTGCGTTTTTAAAGGCACTGACTGTTATCTAGAAAATGTCAACTTCTTAATGTTGAATTTGATGTTTGTCTTATATTCCTTATCTTCCTATCAGTTACATATTACTACTACTGGACTGATTGTTCATGGCTTCTGTTCATTCATATTAAACTTAAAGATAAATATGAGGTCAATGACCACCCCCCCCCCCCACACACACACACACCTTTCACTCTCTTTCTCCATATGTTCTCTCTCTCTTTCTCTCTCTCTCCTCTCTCTCTCTCTCTCTTTCTCTCCCTCTCTCTTTCTCTCCCTCTTTCTCTCTCTCTCTCCTTCTACTCTCACACTCTCTCGCACTCCCTCCTTCCCATTCTTACTTGCTCTCTCTCTCCCCCTCTTTTTTCTTCCTTCCCCTCCTCCCCCTCCCCTCTCACTCCCCCTCTCTCCCCTCTCCCCTCCCCCTCTCCCTCTCCCCCTCCCCCTCTCCTCTCTCTCTCTCTCTCTCCTCACACCCTGTCTCAAACAAGCAGGCATCCCTACGGCACGTCAATGAATCTACATGACTGTAGAAGCATCACCTAAAACCACACCAAACCAAAACAAGCCAACGTGTCAAATTAGAGTGACAATGAGCTGCTCCTCGAGGGGAAGAAGAAGCTCGAATATACCATTTTAATCAATTTACAACCATTAATCCGCTAGGCTTGACTGACTGGCCGAGTATCAATGTCTATAAAAACGTTCGACCCATGTCCAGTGATGTTTGGGAAAGATCTTTTGAGGCATTTCGCGTATCATTGGACTTGACGTTTCGGGCTGTGTTCATATGAGATTGGATTCCAGCCGAGAATCACGGCGTTGAAACGCTAGGGTTTGTAACATAATATTAATTTTAATCTGTTCGGTTTACGCCAGGTTTTAAAAGGGGGGAAATGTGATATCTAGGATTAATTTCCTTTTCTAAACCTTGACTTTGTTTTTTTACTGATATTTTTTTTTTGAATTTCTGCATTCAAAAAGATACAAATTCAAATTCAAAGAACGAAAATTCGAACAATAACAAATACAATGAATAAAATGTTTACAAAAGTAATCAAATAGAAAATCATGTACAATTACATCCTACAATAAACATGTACGAAGCATACAAATGAGATAGAAATGTATAGTAAATATTTTCCAATAAATTAGAGAGGTAAGAACGCAGGAGACCGCCATCGTGAGCGGTTAGGCTGGAGATGGATGAATTCAAACTACTGGTTTGATAATGGGTCACACCTGTGTATGAATTGCGAATGAACAATGCAACTGATAAGGGAAAGAGTGAGGATGTGTCCTTCTACTACGTTTCCTTTCTTTCTTTGTTTCTTTAATATGTTCCCTTTTCTACTTTTGTTTGCTTAGTTTTCTAATTGTCTGCAAAGTGCAGAGAAAGTGTGTTTCAAATCTATACGGTAATCGGTGTTTTATATTCCTAATTTAGACTCGATAGAAACCATTAAACGCGCCAAAACTGGCTTAAATATCTCACTGCTGACCACTGATGTGTCATTTATACCCAAATTACTGATAATTTGACAATACAAAAGGGAATCATGTCGGGATGAAAACAAGTAAATCGTTAATCATCTGACATCGATGCCTAGTTTAGTCCTTACGTTACCCTGGAATTACTTTATGCCTTGTCAGAATAACCCTCGATTAGGAATAATCTAATCACAGTACTTTGGAATACAGGCACGGCGAATACTTCCTCTTCATTATCTTTCCCTCTTATGACAAAACTCACCTTTTCCACTTTTTGTTCTCTTTCCTTACCTTATTTTTCATGTCACAAGGCAATTTTCTATTTAGTTTGGTTTAAAAGTATTTGTCTCTCTTAATGATTTTCGCTACCTAGCTCCCCCTTTAAAAAAAATTTGTGGCTAATAAATCATTCAATAAGTCAAACATGACAACATAAAGATTGGATATACATATACCCGGCTAGGAAGGGCGTAAAACGATATACCGCACCCCTCCATCTTTGAAACGGCGAGTATTTTAGAGCAGTTCTGAACCTAAATGGTGTGCTGTAGCCCTTTACTGAAAATTCGCTATTTAGGGGGTTAGGTGCCCAGTTTAATAATAATAATAATAATCCGTTTTTTATATAGCGCACCGATCCAACGATGTGCCTAAGCGCTTTACAGATATATTATTACCCCGGTCATCGGTTTCAGGCTTACCCGCACACAATGTGTGCACATTTTCCACTCCCTGGGGAGCATTCCAGCCTGTCGCCATTTTACAGGCGCACACTAATTGCTCGTTCAACCACATGAACGTTCGCATCCTACCGGGTACCCACTTAACACCTGGGTGGAGAGTAGCAAGTGCAGGTAAATATCTTGCCAAAGGATATTAGTTTTTAGATAATTCGTGGGGATGGTCTCCCTTGATTTGTTTTACTTTGGGTATGTATCCCCCTATAGTTACCCCGGGATCGCCGCTCCCACTGGTGATCCTAAACAACATTGCCCATCATTTTGCATAAAGGGATGTATTAGTTCGAATGAAATCTGTACTAAAGCGTCGTCTCTAAGTCAGTAATACTTAAAAGGACTTGGTAACATTGTTCAGATGAGAAAAATGGTGCTAAGGTAGTGGCTTCAATGATAGATGTATAATTAAAGATAATCTGAAAGTTTGAGCGAAACAGACCATTACCGTCGAGCAACTCATCCTCTCCAAGCGCTAATAGTTCTCCTTAGAACTATATGCTAAGAAAGATAACAAACAGTCCTTTTCAGGACTACACACCCCCAAGAAAGATTTCCGAGTCAGAGTCCTTTTCAGGACTCCTCAAACCTCTCTCTCTCTCACACATGGTGCACCCGCAAACCTACTGTAGACCATTATTAATGATAAAAATTGGGAAATGATCTGATGGATTCCCATGGTCATCTTAGTATTATCTACTTTCTGTTTTGTTTTTACTTTCTGCTTTTTCTGACATTTTCGTTCCCCCCCCCCTCCCCCTTGAGTCCAACCCTTGTCGTCGGATAACATGTTTTTCGATCTTAAAGCTCGACACAGGGGACCCTAACACAACGTGATTGCTTTTAAATTAACGGGAAACGATATATTACGCGTGGCTACAAAAGTAATTCCAGAAATAAAATGGCGAAATCTCACCTAAAGCTATTGGTTTCTAATCATGCTTCAATCTCCGCAGCATTCTATTATTTATACACCTTGACTTCATTTATGTTTTATTTTCTTCAAACCTTGTCATTTTGAGATATAAACGGCTGAAACAAAATCAGACATCTAAGGAAACAACAATAACTATCTTTGTGCATTTTGTTGCTTGAACATTGTGAACTGTGTGAATTAATACACGAAGGGAAGAAAACAAAATACCTGAGGTTCAAGTTAAGATGAGCATGATGAGCTTACTAAAGTTTTGACAAGATTCGGGATTTACACTTCCCTTCCCGTGGGGAAATGAAGCAAAAACTTTCAGTTTGTTCGTGTCTTATCGTTCTTAGATATTGATGACTCTGATCCACGGCTTTACAATCTTATGAATTGCTGAACACCGGGATAAAATGCCTCCGACCTGTTTAGATTTATATTCTGCTGTAGGTGCTATGATAGTATAAGATCGTGCTCGCGCATATCAGCTATCGCCAGCCATGCCACTCACTCAGGGCGTAATGATATTGGATGGAATTTTGAACGATGAAATTGTCTAGCGATCGATCTTGCATCAATCAGATAAATTTCATCCGACTTCTCCGAGTTTCCCGCCAATTTTCTTTCTTCCCTTACCTCTTAAGATTGGATCGATTGTGCATTTTCACAAATATCTCTTTAAACAAATCAAACGAATAAATACATTCTGAACGGATTATTTGTTGAACATTTTGAATTACCAAATTTCGACCAACCGTTACCTCACATTACATCTACTATCATATATCTCTACCGTGTGAGTCAAAAAAAGAGATGAGTATGAATTTACAAATAGTACCAAAACATAGAAGAAAAAAAAGAAAGAAATAAAGTGAAAGGCGTAAATATTCTAAAAAAGAATGAAACGCCGATAATACCAAACAACAACAACAACAACACAAAAGAAAGGTTACACCTAGAAAATTGCTAATTATTTAAAAAAACATCTATGAATAGTAATCATACATCTTATGAAAGAGTGTTTTATCCCAAATCAGTTGGTATCATTTTTGAGTGGTATGTGTTCACGCTTGGATGAACAGGAGGTATCGTTTGCGAGAGTGTAAAAATCGACTTGTGCCAAAGTGATGCCTACAGTATGTACTATGTTGGGATTAGCCGAGTGAGAAAATGAATTGAATGTTAATGAAATGCATAATTGCATATGCTTTTTGCAGAAGTAAAGTCACACACACACACACACACACACGCACACGCGCGCACAAATGTTCTTTGATATTTGATATTCGATATTTGATATGCGTGGCACGATTCATTTTGTTAGGAATGTTATTTGGATCTTATTGTTTTATTGAAATATCACATAAGCAACTTTGGCGCCAGTCGATTTTTGTAAATTTTTTGTTGACTCACACTGTAACTATAACACGTACACGATTAAAAAATCAAAAATTATGAAGAAAAAAATCACTCGAAGCACTCACCCGTGAATGTAAGAAATTGCATGAGTAAACCTCTTTATTATCTCATTTCATCAAAATGGAACCTCGGTCCATTTCACAGAAAAGGGGAAACTTACATTCATCCATTGAAAGGAAGGATTTTGTGGTTTTGTCTTGAGGGATGACACTGACAGCATCATGGAAACGTAAAGGGAAAGGAGACTGAGACGTACTTTATTTCGATGCGATCCCCTGATGTTCAATTTCCTTACAAACAATGGCCTAATGTATTCGCTAATGCATATTTAATGGATTTAGAGGAAAGACAGGGAATAAGCCATCGATTTCTTAAAAGCTGCAATGTCCCTTGCGACTTAACATTATTACTCCACTACTCAAACTTGATTAAATAAATTGCAAAACCGGCCATCGTATTCGTTTGAATCTAATTCCGTATTCTTCCTCATTTCTGACGAAAATTATGAGGGTATGTTGACCTCAACTACAAGTTAGCAGAATCACATTTACTTTGTTCCTTGTAATGATAAGAAATGATACAAAACAACAATGACAATATATCAAGTAAATATCATTATGTATAACGCGAAGGGTACTTAGAATTATTAGTCATTAGACTGAAATTGAAATATCAGAAACCGGAGTGATTTTCTGAATCTCCATCGTGTGTATATGGTTGATTGGAAGTGACTCGATAATATTGTTGAAGGTTGACGAAGAAATTGCGTAATTTTTGTATAAAATTGTATTAAATATATTCATTATACTGTACTAACCCACTAACATGCAAACACTCGTGAAAAATTCTCAAAACACAAAGAAATTTAAGATTTTCTTTGAAGGCGTCACTGTGCGACACACACTAACAGTACATTCTCCCAACCATTTCTGAATTTTCCCAACTGCTTTCCATGAAAAGGAGAATAAGACAGGCTTTAAAAAAAAAATGTTTCAACACTTAATGTCCGAAAGGGTATATAATTATATAGAGCCAATACATTGCTTTGTGACGATATACATTCACCTAAAATTTAATAAAATTGTAATAATATACATGTAGGTATATGACATTAATGACATCTTGAAAACTATGGCCTATGTATTGAATTTATTATCATACTTAGTATTGTTATACATGGTGCGTCATGCCTGATTGTGTTGTCAATAATAATTTGAGTTAGGTAGCGACTCAATTCGTGAGGGGTCGCAAGCGATTTTTCTTTTGTAGAGAGAGCTTTAAGAACTACACATTCTCACTGTTTTATCCATCTTATCTTTTTGTATTCAGTATACTCTATATTCCACTAAAGGAGTATGATTAGAATAATACTGATTAGGTCGTAATTTACTAGCAAGGGAATGAAGAGACAATTATTTGCATCATCAATGGCCTAATTATGTCAATTATTAGTCTAGGTAATTGGTCTAGATACCTGTTTTTTCTCCGATTTTTCCACATTTCGTTATCCTTGCTTTTAAGCTGAATAACACTGATTACGCTATGACATAAGATGCGAACGAAATGGTTATCATTCTCTTCCTGTGTAAGAGTTGATGACAATTATTGAACGAATGGGGGGGGGGGGTAGCCGTGGGAGACTTGATTTGCGAGCGATTGAAACGAACGAGTGTTCATTCTACTTTAGGATATAAAATGCGAGCAACAAACTCGAGTGAGCACCTTTTCAATATGCTTGTAAAGGAGGAGCTACAAAATATGCTAATAATGGAAAATGAAATTATGTTGATGTTGATAATTGATTGATAACGATGATAACAAGGATGATGATAATCAATAAATCAACTTAATCTAACTTAAATTGTGCTAAAGATGACTTATTTCATAAAAATAGTAGTACGACATCATTTATTTATTTGACATGTTTAGAGAAGACAAAATTCATGACATGGATTTGAACAGATGAGTTTTTAACATTACTTTGAAAGTGGATATAGAAGGAGCATTTTGGATGTAGGACGGGAGGCTATTCCGCAACTGGGGGCGGCTATAGAAAGTGCTCTATAAACATGTATCTAATTGAATTCAGTTATTTACATTATGAAATTCAGTCTTCTTTCTTTCTTTTTTTATATTTATTTTTTACCCAGGACCACAATTTGTGTTGGGGTGATCGTATTATGCCACTCATACGATACATTCCTCACATCCCAAGGCATCTTAGCCCTTTGCTTCAAATAATTCATCACTCAAGTGAAAGTAAACAACATAATAAGACAGAGATAGTTTCTCTCTTCACACCATCGAGAGCAAAAGATTGTTTGAAATCTTCTGCCACGGTTTCTCGATGAAAATACTGACCTTTCCAGAGTCTGAATCGACTGATTACTCTTGTAAATCGTAACCTAAACAAAGTGCTCTATAAACATGTATCTAATTGAATTCAGTTATTTACATTATGAAATTCAGTCTTCTTTCTTTCTTTTTTTATATTTATTTTTTACCCAGGACCACAATTTGTGTTGGGGTGATCGTATTATGCCACTCATACGATACATTCCTCACATCCCAAGGCATCTTAGCCCTTTGCTTCAAATAATTCATCACTCAAGTGAAAGTAAACAACATAATAAGACAGAGATAGTTTCTCTCTTCACACCATCGAGAGCAAAAGATTGTTTGAAATCTTCTGCCACGGTTTCTCGATGAAAATACTGACCTTTCCAGAGTCTGAATCGACTGATTACTCTTGTAAATCGTAACCTAAACAACCTTCTGAGTCACGTGATGGCTAACGAGCTGCCCAATTAATAGTGTGCTGACACACAATCCTTTTTAGATGATAAAGATGCGGTGCTTTTAAAGAGAAGGTCGAGTTTTTGTAAAGTATGACATTTCCAGCTTTCTCGATTTTGTTTTACTACTATGTGGGAGAATATCAAAGTAGCAATGTTAGTTCAAAAGGGTTTGAATTTTACGACCATCTCCTTAATTTAATGTCCATTCCTTTAAATTCACCACCATCCCCTTTAAATTTCACTACCATTCACTCTGAATGTTATGTCCATTCTTTTAAATTCCGCGACCATTTCCTTTAAATTTCACGACCTTACCATTTGAATGTCACGACCATTTGGATCGAATGTCGTAACCGTTTATCATAATGGAAGATCTGTTTTTTGACCATCGGCATACGCAATAATTCGTTAAGTAAAAAAGGAGGGAAATGTCGTTCCAACCATTTCATAGATTTTTTTTTCGATGTTGGTCAAAATGACCGTGCATGGGCTATGACCTTTATGTTCGTTTTCTTCTTCTTCTTCTTCTCCTCCTCCTTTTTCATGCTTTTTTCATTTTCTTTCTTTCTTCTTTTTCTTGTCCTTCTTTCTTTCTTTCTTTCTTCTTCTTTTTCTTTCTTTCGTTATTCTTTTCCTTCTTCTTCTTTTCTTTGTTCTTCTTTCTCCTTTTTTTTCCTCATTTCCTTCTTCTTCATCATCATCTTCTTCTCCTCCTTCTTCTTCTTCTTCTTCTTCTTTTTCTTTATCATCATCATCATCATCATCTTCTTCATCTTCTTCTTCTTCTTCTTCTTCTTCATCATCATCATCATCATCACCATCTTCTTCTTCTTCTTCTTCTTCTTCTTCTTCTTCATCATCATCATCATCATCATCATCATCATCATCTTCTTCTTCTTCTTCTTCTTCATCGTCATCATCTTCTTCATCATCATCATCTTCTTCTTCTTCTTCTTCTTCATCGTCATCATCTTCTTCATCATCATCATCTTCTTCTTCTTCTTCTTCTTCATCGTCATCATCTTCTTCATCATCATCTTATCCTTCTTCTTCATCATCATCATCGTCATCTTCTTCTTCTTCATTATCATTATCATCCTTATTCTCCTGTGTGTGGTACCTCACCTCGAATATGCTAAATCATACACTTATGTATTTGCAGTTGCTTATTTGAAATAGAGAAGACGAGTATTCCGTCCTGGCCTTTATAAAATTATATGAGAATGAGATATTAATATTTTTTAAATTAAATTTCAGATTTTTAGATTGGTTTAAGATAAATTTCAAATCTTTCAATCATCAAAACAAGAGAAAGCTTATAGAATGTGATAGAAAATGAAAATATTTATTTTTTTAAATTACTGATGTTCTGCAACTCACATTCGCTCCATGTCGGGTAATTGAGATGCATTTTTCAATATGCGCAAATGAGATTTTTCAAGCTGCATTCAAAGCTCATGAAGATCAGACGGTATTACTCTTCTAGTCTTTATTTTAAAAACAATGTCTTCTTCAAATCGACCTTGTACTTTTAGATCACATGATCCGGTAATATGTTTCATAAATAATAATCTTCTTCAAGAACTGCATTAGCTTTTAAGATATTTATTACCAATTAATCGTATTAATGTCAGTGCATTCTCGTATCTCCTTCTCTCTCTATCTCTCTCTCTCTCTCCATCTCTCTCTCTCTCCATCTTTCTCCATCTCTCTCCCTCTATCTCTCTCCCTCTTCCTCTCTCTGTTTCTCTCTCTCCCTCTCTCTCTCTCTCTCTCTCTTCCTATCTCTCTGTCTGTTTCTCTCTCCCTCTCTCTCTCTGTCTGTTTCTCTCTCTCTCCCTCTCTCTGTCTGTCTGTCTGTCTCTTTATCTCTCCCACCCCCCTCTCTCTCTACTGTTGGTAAATTCCATTTATTAATTAGTTGTCAACTATTGTTGGCTTTATGTAGAGGGCACTGATAAGGCACTGCACTCTGTCTTTTTCCTTTTAATTTCTCTCATCTTCCATACATGAAATGAAACCACTTTTCCTTGTTTTCCATTTTTCTGCACAGAATGCACTTCATATGCTTCACTGTTGTAAATGTCAGTGACTTTCCAATGGAATTTAAGACTTTTTTTATTGACTTTATACACTTGAAGGTTTTTATTCGTGACGTATTGATCGATTTTTCTTTCTTTCTTTCGGGAAAGGAATAAAGAACGTGTTTAAACATGTGTGTAGACTGTAGAGTATCAGCGACATCGCTGAACAATTTCATATCGGAGTGTTGAAAAAATGAAAAAGAAAAAGAAAAATACAAAGTAACAATTGGAAGACCCTTCAAAGGTAGTGTATCCCTTTTGCAGTCAAAATCATATTCTGTAGAAATTTAAAGCCATAGGTCAATCTGTCGCTTACCTTTACAAACATATGCTTGCTTTCAAAGGGAAAGGGTAAAATAAAGATAGGCCTATCATCGTTATACTTTCTTACTCGTCCAGTAGACGACCAGTGGTGTATAGGCTTTATGTCAAACACACTTATTTTACAAATGTATTAATTTAATTCGTTTTGCGTTATTTCTGTACGATCTCATTACACAAAATGAAACCTAATACGTTTGAGGGTTTTTTGACATACTTATTAAGTGGAAATTTGGATAGATTTCGTGACAGCATTTAACATTTAACCAAGAATGAGGACGGTATAAATGTTGTGAACCGAAGTTTGCTCCGGTGACAAATGCTTCAGGTCATATTTTGTCAAAGCGTGCAAGAGTTTTATAAACCTTTAATAAATGAACAAGTGGATATATTGCAGGTTTTGACATTCCATGATGATTCAATATTACATTTGCTGCATTAAACCGAGATAATTAACATCGCAGCGAATGCTACTGTACATATCATGTATTAAACACCTAATCGGGAACAAGTAAGTGGGATTTCTTAAATTGAATTTAGCGCCTGTGGCGATAACGTAATTAGATCAATTTGCAAGATGTGTTTTCAGGTTAACTTGCAATATAATGACTATAGCGCCTACATGTTACACTTGAGGGGAAAGGATTATGTTTACAACTAATATCATTTCAGTAATGTGTTCCAAGTGTGTGCAATTTACAGGATTGAAATTCCCCTCTTGAGCGTTTTTACACAGATTTTTAATGACTGTGAAATATTGAGAACAACAAACAATCGCTTGAGAATGATCAAGACGATTTTTGTTTAAAGGAAATTCACTAATAGTTAGATTTCAAGGACGCAGAAATCGTGTCTTGCCTTAAAAAATACGTCACACTTTTCCATCTGACTTTCAAGGATATGAGAGTGTGATAAACAAATCCTTTTTAAGAAACAAAAATCTTGTCTTGTCGCTCGAAGCCTTTGATTCAACATGTTTCAACATGTTTAAGGTAAATTACTCTTTCAATCAGGTTAACTGATTCAATTCGAATGAGAAGTGTTTAGGGGATGGATAATTCTACAATACTTGTTACCGCACGGTGCATAGGTAGACAATAAATAGATGAAGAAAACATATTTGAAAAGTCAGCCGTTATAAACATTTAATATTGTCCTCACAGTTTGCTCATTTTGCAAATCGAAATGCCGAATGAAGGATGCTTGAATTAATGTTTAAATCTTTGATATAATTACCTTAGATAAACAATGAATTCATAATAGTTTTTATCGATAGCTTTGGCAGTGTTGGGTGAATGCATAAAACCGCACGGTAGTCCGGAGCAGGGGGAATGCAGTTTTCTATATTAAAATCACTCTTTGTAAAAAAAAAATGAAGATCAATACTTCATTACCTTGTTATCTCAGCGTTCAGCTATGGTATTCCTCAAATACATGAAAACAAATTGCGTTTACCGAGCAGTGACGTCATTATAGCGGATAGAGCTTCCCACTTTTGTGGTTAAAGATACTGTTTAGCTTTTTGAGTGAAAACGGAAGAACTGCATTGCGCAAGCAGCTATCTAAACTGCTTGTGAAAAATGAATTCACATTAAAGGTAAAGACCAGTTATGGTCATGCGATTGCATTGTGAAAGAAACGTTGTGGAATCGATCAGAAAAGGTTGATCATCTAGCATCTAGCATCTGCAAGGTTCTGGAATCATCAAAATGATAAGAAATTTGGCCCATTCTTCGTAAAGTTACAAGCACTATACACAGAAAGATGTATATGGGACTACCCTATATCTCTCACAGACAATGAGAGAAACAAATTTACCAAATATATGAATTAGTAGGCGGTTTCCCGGCAAATTTGTTATCATCATGTATTAGTCAAAACATATTCTTTCACATGATTGGTAATGAGAGCTTCCATTTCATTTTTTTGAAATTGGGGCGTTTCCAATACTGGTCTTTACCTTTAAGTAAGGCAGAAAGATCATCTTTCAGCATAGAGTAAATCCCGCGGTATTTGTTGTTCAATTCGGATGTTTATTTCATCAAACTTCTCAAATGACAACTTGCATATAAAACACAATCTTCGATTTACGTATTAAGGTCAAGATATCAATATAATATTGCAGTAATATAAACTTGATAGGCATATAAGTGATATAGGCCTATACATGTATAATATATTCCAACAGCGTTTACGTGTATAGTATGATTTGTTTAATGGAGCATTTAGCATTGCATGGTTCAATGAAGCGTTTTTAGGCAAAATCATGCACAGGAATCTATAAATTTTAGACCCGTCACTGAATGAAAACCATTTACCTAATATGCTTTGTGTACTTTGCAAACTATTTTGACTTCCCTATATCATTCATTACAATAGGTACATATACTTCGATCGGGGAAACAAAAAATGAAAACAAAAGTCTTGTTTCTATTGCCAATTGGAAGAGAAACACTGATTCAGTATGCCCAGATAAAATCATGATCATTCACGGGTAAAATCTGAGACATGGGACGTTTGAAAGGCAAGACATATTAGACACGATTGGATGCCACCTCAAGCTGTAAAGCTGAAATCGACCTCGACTGATTGCCACTTTCTTAGAAAGAAAGCATCTGTTTGGAGCCAGAAGGGAGTTAATTAAATCAGGTACATTAACACGGAGTTATAGCGCCCTTCTGACTTTAAACAAAATGGCGATGGAATCTGATCTAATTGCCGTGAACGAGGCGCGAAAGAGTTGGGAGAAGATCGACGGAGGAAGCCAGCGGGGTCGTATCGCACGTAGAGGCCAGTCAAGAAGACGAAGATGAGGTTGGCGTGATTACCATTGGGAATACCTGAAGGCCAATTTCAATTCCAATTTGAAGAAAACCGTCTATGATGTAAGCGGTGCATGTAGCAAAGGGGGCAAGAGGCAGCTGCCCCCACTCTCCCCACCCCCATTACAAGAACGAAAATGGATCTAAAAGTACCAAAAAAGAGGGAAATGGGGAAGAAAATGGGAAATTAAAGAACAAAAGCCGACATTAATGTCTAACCCCACCACCCTTTTTCTAAATCCAGGATTTAAGGTGCTAACGTATATATATTTTTTAATATAAGCGATGGCCCCACGGTATGCAAAAAAAATATGGTTTTGATGGACTTTACCTAACGAGGAAAAAACAGTAATAGCATAATGCTATTTCTTTTGAATTTGTCAAATGAATTCGATCTGGAGAGTCATGAAAGATCTGAGATCTTTATGACCTATGTATTCTTTTCATCTCGTCGCTGCTTAAAACTAACTTGATTTTCGAAGTCTGGGTGTCCTTTCGTCTTATTGGGAAATTTGTTTCTCTTGATGCCGTCGGAGATAAGCCTGAACGCGAATGACGTTTTCACAAAGCCAGACAGCGTCTATCCCAATTCCATTTCAAATATCCCAGTGGCTTTATAATTATGCAGGTCAAAATGTGTGGTGTCCATCTGAGGTCCTTACCCCTCGCAAATGAGGTCAGAATGCTTGTTGCATGATTAATATGTCTGGAAGAGGGAGGGAAGAGATGGTTTTGGTTTGCTAAGCACGTTTGTCGGAAACACTCTTACTCTGTTCATCGACATTCCTTCCTGCATCATCGAGAATCATTTCAAATCCCTTTGGTAACAGGTGAGGGTTCTCACCCTGGAATCAACGCCTGAAACAACCATTTACGAGGAAATATGAAAGCGGGGGTGTTGTAAAATGGGTCCAAACTTTGAGGGAGAACAAAAAATTTTGCTTTGAAAATGTATGTCTGCACTTAGATGGAAAGTACACTCTGATATGAAGTGGATTTTAATAGGAGCAGAAATATGAGAGAAACACGTCAGTGAAGGTTTGTGACGTATTTCGGGAGGTTCCCTCCCATTTGCTCTGTACTCGAAATATTTCAGAATTTTTTATTTCCCTAAAGAAAAGTTCAATCATAGATGCACTATAATAGGATCATACAACATGATTATGTTGTTTTTTGTCAACTCAGCATCGTGTTTCATATATATTTTGTAAATGCATACATGCATATTAAATAAATGTCATGTCAATATAAACAATCTATATTTAGGAAAGTAACGCGAGGATGAGTAAGACAGAATATTGTACACAAAACTTTAATCTTTTAATTATCGTGTTCTTATTCTTGCTTCATATAGGGTTTGTTATTTCTGATTAATGAAAGTTTTGATTATGTGCCCTAAGAGAGAAGCACATCCTTCTTAATTATCCCCATTCTTTTTTTTTACATCACAATCTTTATTTTCTTTTGATCATCCATTCCAGGTAACTGTGCAGGCATCGAGTGCGACTCTTGTTGCCATGACAGCGGACCGCTACCGCGTCATCCTCCGCCCAATGCACTCACTCCATTCGAGGACGGTAACCAGAGCTAATGCCATCAACTTTGTTATATGGATAGGTGCGTGAAGCTTAGGGAGTTGAAACCGTGATAGAGTGACACGTCTTGGTGTGGGAAAATACACGTAACACAAACGGACTGCTTCCTTACCAGTGTCTTAGCATCGGTCGAGCTATTGATGGGGGTGGGGCGGGGGGGGGGCAGGGGGGGGGGGGGGCCACTGGAAGTATTGGGGACCACCGATGTTAATGTGAGGATGAATGATAAACAAGACCAATAATTATTGGGAGGGGTAAAAAGGAGGTTCTATCGTGTACTTTTCACAATTCTTTTCCTCATCTTCCTTTCTTTCTCTTTCATTTTCTCTTTATTCCCTTATTTTCGCCGTTCATTTACGCCATCTCAAATTTATCAGTTGAGGCACTGACCGGGAGTGGTAAACTAGCACCTAAAAAGTACAAGGACGTTCGAATCAAAGACGAGTTGCTGAGGGCGTCCGTGGGATAATCAAATCATCTCTTAATGAATTATATCAAATAATACTTGAAGAAAGGGATAAACTGTTTTTCTTTGCAATGGATGAGGAAGGGCTAATTGTATAATTCTGAAAATGATATGCGTTAACATTAGTGACGCCACGAAATGATACCACGGTTCAACTGAAACAACCTATATAACCGTCAGAAGCTTCTTGAGGGGGGGGGGGGGGGGGGGTGGGGGGACTGTTCAAGTGAATGTGCCAATAACTTGAATAGGAATACGGGATGATAGATTAAGGCAGAAAATAGATGTGCATGCAGGACAAATATAATGCCAGATTGCCCTCTCAAAATTTAGCTACCCTCATGGCGTTGTACCAAAAGTTCCCTTGAAAATAGTGATCGTCTAAGCTAGAATACAAACCAAGTACATACGAGAAAGATATTAATAAAGGAAATCCGGTGATTATTATGTTGTGCCTACATTAAACCCAATAAGACCACACTACATAGAATACCTTCTTTCAGCATTATTGTCTTCTTGAGCCTCTGTATTTTGTTGTTGTCGATTTCTCGATCCTCTAAGTTTATAATAGTTTTTTCCCTCTCTCTCTTCTTTTTGTTTTTTCTTCTAGCTTCCTTCATTCTCCACATCCCCGCCATGTTACTGATGGAAGAGCACAGCGCCCCCGTTCAGGGAGACAAGTTCTGCGGTGCGCGTGGTTTCAGTACAGGCGGCCAAGGTGACCAACAGAAGTGGCTGTACGCTTTCCGTGCCTACCAAGTCTATGCCAAGCTGATCCTCTATATCCTGCCCTTCATAGTGATGTCCTACTGCTACCTTCGTATTCTGAGGACTGTCTGGAGTAGCTTTTACCTGGCTAGTATGGCTTCGGAAGCACAGCGCAAGAAGCGATGGAAGGTCACCCGTATGACGCTCCTGGTCGTCATCCTCTTCGGCGTCTGCTGGGGACCTATCCACGCCATCAACCTAGCGACGTCGTTCCAGATCGACGGCGAGGCCATGCAGAGCGTCCATCTCATGCATTTCACCTTCTTCTCGCTCTGTCTCGCCTACTCCAACTCAGCACTCAACCCTTTCCTCTATGCGTTCAGCGGGAGGAGCTACCGCGAGATGCTGCTCTACTCATTCCAGTCGAGGAAGACCCGTCGAAAGTGCTCGAGTGCATTCACACGAGGCACTCGACTCTACTCACCTCAGCAATCTCTAAACTCTGTCGAACCTAACAACTCTGAGAATAGAAGGGTTAATATCAGACCTATCCTCATTAGAAAAACGTTTCAAACGCTGCAAACGAACTCATTATGAACTTTGAAAAATCTCAAAAACACTTTATAAATTTGTTTTTAAATCATTATTCACAAGGATGTCTATTTTTGAAGTATTTATCTATACATAATATTATGAATTGGTTTGTATCATGATTCCGCATTGAATTCATGTCATTTCAATTATTTCAAAAGTTTCAAAGAAATCTTCATTATAGGCCTATATTTACCAGCAGCTCTGGGTAAAAGAGACTTAGAATTTTATAAAACTATTTTCTAAAAATTATCCAAACCATTCTGTTGAAATTGTGGAGCAATTTAGCAGTTTTCTAGCGGAGAGTAAATGATGCTATTTGGTTATTCCACACACACAAACACCTGTGTTTTCCAATTATTGAAACAAGGGGCTTGGAGACTTTTGTTGTTACAAGACGCATAACAAAATAAACTCTCATTTTGCTGCTCAGGCATACGACGACGAATTTTGGAAGTTACTTGCTGCTGCGTGTTAAGCTAATCAGGTCAGGACTATTATGCTAAAAGCCAGAAGGAGCTTAATTCTGTCTTAAAGCAGACCTTTTTTTAGTTAACGTCCTTCTGGCTCTCAGCAGACTATCATTGCCATTTATTGTAACGGGTACTTCTCTCAAATTATCATACTTTAATACAAGTTTGGGTATGAACATGGTTCCTTTTGGCAGGACACATATTACATGTTCATTTCCAAAGGGATTATTCATATTGAGGACGCTGTATATACAAAAAATAATCTAAAAGTCTATCGTAAAATATTTATCACTCAATGTAAACAATAGAGAGGCACTACGTTTTTATACTTATTTTGTTCTATTCTCAATCTTAGTGTTTGATATCAATATTATCTACGTTAACTGTCACATTAATGTCACGTTATCTGTCACATTGAAAAGTTTATTGCATTACAATTGTATTATTGAATAAAGTTTTGTCTAGACATGATGGAGACTTTTGTCCAACGGTGTTGTCTGTCCGCTTTGTAAACAGAATATGATGATCAATTCTAGGTTATTCTTTCCCAGTATTACGTGTCCAAGAAAATATTGTTACCTCGCCAACATGACTCTTATGAATTTTTAAAGTTGCCATCAAGGAGACACAAATTGTCAACTCTTTGAGGCATCTTGCGAGGTCTCCCATTTGCCCGCCCCCCCCCCCCCCCACTCAGTGTTATTTAGGGTACGCATATGCTCGTTCCCTCTTTTTGAAAGCACCCCCTATCTGAGGACTGCCAACATTAATTTTCCGAACCCCCCTTTCGCGGGCTTTTTGCGGGCTTTTCCTGCCTTGGAGACCCCCCTAAATTCGGAAAAATGCTCAATGTACCCCCCCCCCTAAATTCGGAATAATTTCTCAGGAGTCCAAAGAAATGAGAGAAAAAAAGAAAAAACACCCCCTTTTTAAAGAAATCTCCGGGTGAAAAGTCAAATACACCCCTTTTTTTTACAATTCTCGGGCCGGACTTTGTCGCACGAAAAGTACCCCTTTACCGGACATTTTGGCAACACGCATGCGGTCATTTCGACCCCGGAGTGGGGGGGGGGGGGGGGGGGGGAGGGGGGGGGGGGCCCATTTGCTCTTTACTAACAAAGAAATCATAAACTTCTAATCACCCTAAAGACAAATTTAAATCATACATGCTCCCTAAATATATTTCCTCATCAATAACTTGGAAAATGAAAGTTTATGAAAGTGTATGTATAACTATATGTACGGGTATTTTTTCCGGGTATATATAATATATATATATATATATATATATATATGTATAATTATATAACATACACACACACATACAGACATGAGAGAGATGGGGAATAATTCGTAGGCAAGGTAAAAGAAACGTAATGAGAGAGTGGAATAGAGAGCGGAAAAGAAATAGCGGGGAGAGAGGAGGAGGAAAGAGAAAGAAAGAGAAAGAAAGAGAGAGAGAGAGAGAGAGAGAGAGAGAAAGAGAGAGAGAGAGGGGGAAGAGGGAGAGGGGGAGGGAAAGAGGGGGAGAGAGGGGGGAGGGGATATATTATGACCGAGGAAGATGTGAACAAAATACAGAATCAAAGAGAAAAAGAAATGGTTAGACGGAGGAAAGGGCAGTATACATCTATCATAGGAAGTATCCTAAATTACACTTGTTGAAAATGTGAAATTGATAGGGTTTTTTGTTTTTTTTAACTTCTTATATCGTAACACTGATTCAGATTACGTTTTCAAAAATGTTTTATTAGATCTTATACAATCAAAACGTTTTCTCAGAATTTGTTAACATGCCCCGACAATACTCTATAATTCAAATATTTTGGCGGGGATTTGCCTGTGACACTGACCCCCCCCCCCCCCCCGGCCCCCCAGATTTGGTTTGGACGGGGTGGCCGCTCAAGCGGCAAGCCTCAGAACCCCTACCCATTTTTAAGCGTCTTTTTCTGGAAGTAAAAAGCCCATTTTTCACAATTTTTGAAAAACCGGACCCTCGTTTAGGGATATTTTTGCTAAAAAACGGAACCATGTTTAGAGATTTTTCGTGAAAAAGTGACCCATTAGAGTGGCACACCCCTGTTTGTCTTAATATGTGAGTACTCCCCTTCCCCCCCCCCCCGCTCTTTCCCATTTGATTTTGAATTCAAAATAAAAACTGAGCCACAATTGCTCGATAAACTGATAAAGGGAATCTAGCCTTTGTTATTTCTGACATAGCGCCCCGGCCCCCCCACTCAGAGGTCGGAATGACCGCATGCGTGTTGCCAAAATGTCCGGTAAAGGGGTACTTTTCGTGCGACAAAGTCCGGCCCGAAATTTGTAAAAAAAAGGGTGTATTTGACTTTTCACCTGGAGATTTCTTTAAAAGGGGGTGTTTTTCTTTTTTTCTCTCATCTCTTTGGAATCCTGAGAAATTATTCCGAATTTAGGGGGTACATTGCAGGCGCGGATCCAGGATTTCTTAGGGGGGGGGGGGGCCCAAATTTGAAATTATGCGAGCCAAATATTGGTACGTAATGGCGACCAGCAGTGACGGAATTTGGGGGGGGGGGTGCAGGGAGGGGCTAATTTCCCCCTCCCTCCTCCGCGAAGCGCGGAAAGCTTTGATATTTCATTACATTATTAGAAGCTTTTACGTTTTATTAAATTATTAGAGGACTCTTAATCTTCGTATAAATTCAGTTTCACCCCTTCCGCGCGAAGCGCGGAATCTTTTATGTTTCATTAAATCAAAAGAGAAAGAAGACGATTCGTTGTACCGTGCTCGACTCTTAATCCTTGTCTAAATTCAGTTCCCCCCCCCCCCCCCTCCCGCGCGAAGCGCAGAAGCTTCGACGTTTCATTAAATCATTAGCGAAAGAAGACGATTCGTTGTACCACTCTCGAAAATAATCCTCGTCTGAATTAAGTTTCCCCCCTCCCGCGAAAAGCGCGAAAGCTTTTACGTTTCATAAAATCATTAGAGAAAGAAGACGATTCGTTGTGTCGTTATCGACTCTTAATCTTCGTATAAATTCAGTTTCACCCCTTCCGCGCGAAGCGCGAAATCTTTTACGTTTCATTAAATTATTAGAGAAAGAAGACGATTTGTTGTACCGTTCGCGACTCTTAATCCTTGTCTAAATTCAGTTTCCCCCCCCCCCCCCCTCATCCGCGCGAAGCGCGGAAGCTTTTACGTTTTATTAAATTATTAGAGAAAGAAGACGATTCGTTGTACCGTGCTCGACTCTTAATCCTTGTCTAAATTCAGTTCCCCCCCCCCCCCCCCCCTCCCGCGCGAAGCGCGGAAGCTTCGACGTTTCATTAAATCATTAGCGAAAGAAGACGATTCGTTGTACCACTCTCGAAAATAATCCTCGTCTGAATTAAGTTTCCCCCCTCCCGCGAAAAGCGCGAAAGCTTTTACGTTTCATAAAATCATTAGAGAAAGAAGACGATTCGTTGTGTCGTTATCGACTCTTAATCTTCGTATAAATTCAGTTTCACCCCTTCCGCGCGAAGCGCGAAATCTTTTACGTTTCATTAAATTATTAGAGAAAGAAGACGATTTGTTGTACCGTTCGCGACTCTTAATCCTTGTCTAAATTCAGTTTCCCCCCCCCCCCCTCATCCGCGCGAAGCGCGGAAGCTTTTACGTTTTATTAAATTATTAGAGAAAGAAGACGATTTGTTGTACCGTTCGCGACTCTTAATCCTTGTCTAATTCCAGTTTCCCCCCCCCCCCCCCTCTCTCGCGCGAAGCGCGGAAACTTCGACGTTTCATTAAATTATTAGAGAAAGAAGACGATTCGTTGTACCGTTCTCGACTCTTAATCCTTGTCTGAATTCAGTTCCACCTCCCCCTCCTGCGCGAAGCGCGGAAGCTTTGACGTTTTATTAAATTATTAGAGAAAGAAGACGTTTCGTTGTATCGTTAGAACGACTCTTAATCCTTGTCTGAATTTCAAAAATGTTCTTTGTCTACTCCCTTTTCTTCCTACGTCCTCTTCCTTTTCACTCCTCTCTTTTTTGGCCGGCGTTTTTTTGGTTAACATCCCACCAGCCCACCCCCCCCCCCCCCCACCCTGACTACGCGCCTGCGGTCAGATGAACATGTGTTGATACCTTGTCCGCCCCCGGAAGCTTAGGAGTTTAAGGCAATAATTTACGGTCAGATTAGCATTCAGGGGTCCGCCTTAGGACCCTAGGCGGGGTCCAGGGGGCAAAGCCCCGGAAGTTCAGGGGTTTTTAGTATTTAATTACGGTCAGATGAGCATTATTCTGATAACTAATTGTGACACTGGCAGGTCACCAATTGGCGTGGGGTTCAGGGGGCGGAGCCCCCGGAAGCTCAAGGGTTTTAGGCACTCAATTACGGTCAGATGAGCATCAAGGAGCCCGCCTTAGGGCTTTTTGTTGGGTCCAGGGGCAGAGCCCCCGGAAGCTCAGGGGTTTTAGGCGTTTAATTACGGTCAGATGAGCATTTTTTTGATACCTTATTATTTTGTGACACTGGCAGGACACTATTTGGAATTAAAAAATAAACCACGTTTGAATTTCCCAAGCCCCCCCCCCTCCCTATGAGTACGCCAGTGCCGCCGCCCCCCCCCCCCCCCCCCCGATTTACACTTTGTTGGCGGGAAAATTGCAACTGATATCCCTTACCTTTCTTCATTCTCTTTTTTTTCTTCTTCCCTTTCTCTATTATTTTCCTTCCCTTCTCTTTTTTTTAAGCGGGGACGGGGGGGGGGGGGGAGGCAAGGGCCTTTTGCCCCCCCCCCCCCCCGATCCACAACTTGTTGGCGGGAAAATTGAAACTGATATCCCTTTCTTTTCTTTTCTTCTTCCTCTTTTTTACTTCCCTATATCTCCTCTTTTTTCTTTTTTCTTTCCCTTTCCAACCTTTTTTTCGATGGGGGGGGGGGGGGGGGGGAGGCAACAGCCTGGGAGGCAAGTCATTTTGCCCCCCCCCCCGATCTCCTTCTTCTCTCTTTTCTTTTCTTCTTCCTCTTCTTTTTTCCCTTTCTCTCCTCTTTCCCTTTCCCTTCTTTTCCTTCTCTCTCTCTTTTTTTTTTTTTTTTTTTTTTTTGCGGGGGGGGGGGGGCCAAGGCCCGCTCGGCCCCCCCCCTGGATCCGCGCCTGACATTGAGCATTTTTCCTGATTTAGGGGGGTCTCCAAGGCAGGAAAAGCCCGCAAAAAGCCCGCGAAAGGGGGGTTCGGAAATGTTGGCAGTCCTCAGATAGGGGGTGCTTTCAAAAAGAGGGTACGAGCATATGCGTACCCTAAATAACACTGAGTGGGGGGGGGGCCGGGCATAGCGCCATTCGTTTTTTTATTTCACATGACACGCCCATGACAGGAACAACCCCCCCCCCCCCCCCCCCCCCCCAGTTTTCTTCAATAATTGACCGCGCACATTATGCATGGCGAACTTGCACAGTACATGCACTTTACGTGCGTAGCGGCTGCAAGATGGTGAAGATTGGAGATTCATCCGAAGATGGAAACGAAAGTCGTATTTCGTTTAAATCCGACGTTGAACGTCTTCAGCAGACGCGGCGTGTTTACCGGTAAATATAGATAATTGTGTGTATTCTTAAATATGTAGTTTGCTGTATTAATTGGCTTGTTATGTCATGAATGTTGTGAGTTTCGAGCTGTAGGTCTGTACGAAAACACTTAACGACTCCCGCCTAGAGCTTCCCGTGCAGCTAGCGCTGGCGCTGGGTCTCCGCGTACATTCTGCGGACACCGGCGCGGCCGCGGCATAGACACAAAATATCTGACTTGGAGGTAGAATTTATTGATTTAGTGATGAAATTATCGTTCAGTTTATTGCTATATAATTCCTATGTTATGTAGAGAGTCTTAAAACTTTCGAAATGTTGAAATCATGATGCATTTTTCAGAGGAAACAAAATTGTAATTGTAACCACACAATTTTGTGAACATGTGGGACTGTAGTGTAGTGACTACATGTCTAGTCTACATGTACTTGTTAATGTTGTAGACCCCTATTTCTTTTCTCATGCTTTTAAGTACCGAGTGTATACTGCAAATAAGGAAGTTCATTGTTGATTGCAATCAACAAATTTAGGGCTGTTAAGATAAAAAAAAAATCACTTTATAATTCCGAACACAGTCGGTGACAGTTCAGTTTGGCAATATTCTGGAATAGGAAACCACGACAATGTAATAATACATATCTAGTGTGCGTGAAAAGTGGGAAGGGAAGGAGATGAAATGAATAGATGTTCAGTGTAGGGAACTTGATTGTTTTCTATATAACAATAAAGCTGACGGTTTAATTGAATAATGGACTTTAGAATACCCCACCAATACGATTAATGTACATAAACGTCAAAGACCTAGGGTTAGGGTTAGAGTTGGGGTTAGGATTAGGTTTAGGTTTATTGTTACCTAAAAACTATATAAAAAGCTTAAGCCTCGAGATTTAGCTTCATTGGTGAACTTAGTTTTTGGTACCCTACAAACATTTTGTCAATTTTAGTGGTGGGGTATTCTAAAGTTGTTCCTTCAATGATATCTGAACAGATAGGTCTATATAATATCCTTCAATTCATGCATCTTGGCATTATTTATATATCTTGTGTGGGGAATAGTGGATGTTTAGTGGATTTGTATTGTATAGTTAGCTAGGAGAGGTATGTATATTAAAGATGTTGGTAGGAATGAAAAAGGAAGATAAATAATGAAAGGTTATAAATAGTTATCAATTAAGAGATAGAGAGCAGAACAAAAATGATAATAAAGTAATTGACAACAATATTCAAGTATGACTGAGTGCCATTAATGTATAACGAAAGAAGAAGAAGTTCTATGAGAAGTTTTCCAGTCCATAAATTTGCTTTCTCTCTTTGCAGCTCTGCCCAAGACTTGACACACAAGCTGGAGTCCATTTTCAGGCATAAGCAGGCATACAGAGTCGTCTTTGAAAAAGATGCAATTGAAATGCGCATGAGGTGAGGGTACTTTCAGAGTTGAAGGCTAAAGCATGAATTTATTCATTTCAGTGAAATAATGTATAATGTAAGAGTTTAATAGTATTGCATACAGTTATGGTATTGTAGACAACTTCATTCAGTTTATCCTTAGGCTACTGTGAATCTACAGCAAATTCATGACTAGCAATGAGTAAAAACAACATATCAAAGCTTTTCCTTTCCTCTTGCATTCATCAGAGTAAATCACACA
This sequence comes from Strongylocentrotus purpuratus, assembly GCF_000002235.5. Taxonomy (NCBI): domain Eukaryota; kingdom Metazoa; phylum Echinodermata; class Echinoidea; order Camarodonta; family Strongylocentrotidae; genus Strongylocentrotus; species Strongylocentrotus purpuratus. Next base: position 2,510,636 of record NW_022145615.1, on the reverse strand, counting down.
CAAAAATGAACAGAAAGCCGGTGATAAGTGTAAGCCAAAGAGATTATTATGTCTGTATTCGTTGCTTTATTTGCTGATTTTGTAGTACCAAATATATCCTTAATTTGTGACTAGAACTATGTCAAAATAACAGGAATTATTTCATTATTTATTTGTAGTCTCTACTCTAGGCCTAGGAAGATATCTTTTTATCTAAGAGATATCAATTTTGTGAATTAATATTTGTCGGTGTAAACAAAGAAAATGTTCTGTATATCAGAGAATAAATGAAATATTTCATGATCATCAAAATATAGAACTTTTAATGATAAGAACTGGTTTAAGTTATAACATATAAGTACAGTTTACAAATGTGTAGTCAATAAAGATTCAACCATGCTCTGTTTATTTTCTAGATTACGTGATCTATGTGAGCGGTTGATGATGCTTCATCCCATAGACTTTGGAAGGAAAGCAGAGGAGATCCTTTGGTGGAAAGTTTATTACAATGTCATCACCCTGGCCAAGAAGAGCAAGAAGGTATGAAGAGAAAGGAAAAACAATTCTCGTATAATATTCAAGTTCAAGTTCACTTTATTTGATACTTTCAAGTGGAGAAGACATAAAGAACAAGGGAAAAAAATTCTAAAATGTACATTAATAAAGTATTTGGAGACTAGACAAGGAAGGCTGGGCCTTATGTAAAAGTCTGTCTCCAGTTATTGTAGGAGATTGTGTTTTTAAAGCATTCATATGAGTTTATCAATTCTGTGTAAAACAATCATCACTCATTTACTTGGTCATAATTTTGCTGACTTTGCATGATTACATTGTAATGAACAAATAATATCACCACCAATCTGCATTTCTTTAATGATTGAATACAGAGAGAAGTCCTCCTTTTGAAATATAGAAAATATTTTTGAAATATTTGAAACCACACAAAGTAATCCTAACCCTTACCATAACTCTAACCCTAATTATAATTGTACTGAAGAGTAATGAGGTAGTTTGCAGTTGAACAGATATTTTTTTTTTTAGCATTTGAATTATGGAAGAGACCCCTTTTTGAATAATTCTTTAAAGATTCCCCCTTTTATTGAAATTCACTCTGACTTACAGAACATCCGTAGCGGCTCATCTCTGGAATGTGCTTACAGGACACACCTCCTGGCAGCTACAGGATTCTACCATCATCTCCTCATGAGACTACAGTGGGAGTATGGTCTGCAGGAGAACCATGTCATGGACTTCATCAGCTTCCCGGATCAGGATCAGGTCAAAGGTCAGTCAGGGGTCATGCAGGCTGATATAGGGGTACTTTGTCTAAAACCAACTTGTCTCTTTAAAGTAACATGAACATACACAATTTGCATATATGCACATTCAGTTTCAGTCTCATATCCTTGCCTTACTGTCAGTTCATCCAATTGTCATAATTAGTGTGTGTTTTTCTTCCTTTATGCAACTCATCTATCTACATGTATATAATCAAATTTTCATCTTATCTCCTTGTCATTTTTTAAATTCCTATTTCTATAGGATCCATTTAAGGTTGGCCTAATATCCTTTTAATCAAATAATAATTGTGATTTATATAGCGCATAGCATAATAATCATTGATGACAATCCTCTATGCGCTTTACATTAATACATTCATACAACTTACATTATCACATACAAATTACATTATCACATACAAATTACATATTAGGCCTACATTATTACATACGAATTATAGATAATTGCATTATTACGTACACATTACAAATTTGATTAAATTACATCAAATGAATAGTTGTCAGTAGATGACAACAGAGGTTCTATCAGCGCTCAAATATGAGACTAAATAGGTAGATATGGAATGAAATTATGAGTAGCCTAGGTGCACAGTACATAAAAAAAATATGATTGGACATACATGTACGTGAAGTATTAGGTAAATTATTGTAGAAAAGTGGGAACCTCTCCATTAAACCTTTAACCCGTTATCTACTGAGATCTCTCAATCCCATTGGTTTAATACAGGGACGGCACGGTTCACATATGTGCAAAGGGTTATTAGTCAATCGCATTAAGGAATGAATGTTTACTTTGAAAAATGGCAGGAGATTCTTGTTTGTAAGGAGATAGTACAAATGGAAGGAACCAAAAGAATGCATAATGTTGCGTTTCCTGTTTTGCTTCCGGGGTACATGCCCTCTTCTGGGAGTACCGGTAAGTGACAATATTTACATGTAAGATAAAGGACCCACCATTTCCATCAAAAATCAATGCCACTAGCTATATGTTCATCTACCTATGGCATTGATCTGGCAATGGAACATGACACAACACAATTTCTTTTACAACATCGGCAAGATTCCATTAGTCCGGCGTCCGCAGGGTGAGTGATCTTGACATCACATCGCCCTGAACACATGACATGTGAAGTACTATCGGAGGGTAAAGTTACGTGCATCGCCCCTAGACCGAATACATTAACACTTCCTGCGTTTCATTGACAAGTGGGATAATAACTAGCTAGTTGCGTTTGTAAAGAATCCAGATCAAGGCCACCATCCCCCAAACACTTAGTGTCAGCATTTTGTAAACACTTCTTACCAATCAGGGCATATTGTCTGTAGGGTATGTCAGAAAACATAAACATTGTTAGCAAATAACGTTCCATAGCCATTTATTTGTAAGGATTTTGTATTCTTTGCTAGTATGGAAAAGCTTTTGGCTATTTTTCTGTATTTCCAAGTTCACTTTACATGCGGACATTGTTATTTTGCAGCTCAGGGCATATTGTCTGTAGGGTATGTCAGAAAACGTAAACATTGTTAGCAAATAACGTTTCATAGCCATTTGTTTGAAAGGATTTTGTCTTTTCTGCTAGTACGAAAATGCTTTGGGTTATTTATCTGTATTTCCAAGTTGACTTCACATGCGGACTTTGTTATTTTTCTGAATGTTAGAGCCTGGGGCACAAACATGCCTAGATGTACTCGAGAAGTACATGTAGCAAACAGGAAATCATCATCTTGAAATGTGAAGACTCTTTATGACTGCAAAGTTTTATATACAAATGATGTATTTTATTTCATTGTAAGGCTTATTTCCTCTTGTGTTTTGCTTTATTCACTTCTCCACTTTAATAGAAGTTAGATTAGATCATTAGATAATGATTTAAGAAAGTGAAAGTCTTTGATAATTTATTCTTTAACTTTTCATAATTTATTTAACTAATTAATCCATTTAACACAATTTTTGTGACATGTTTGGTGTTATAGTAGGCTTCACTGCTAGTATCTCTGTATTCCGTTGAGTTGTATTCGCACATCCTTTCATCTCACAGTTATATTATCCCTCATACATATACAATGTATAACTTGGAATACCCTTCCCCATTTCGATGGGATTTCAACAATCATACAAGTATGAATACGTAATTTGATTAATGATAATAATAATAATATTATTTCTTGTTTACCCATGGTAGCCTAATCAGTATTGATACTGTTCTCCCTGAGGGGGCCCTGCAATCATCTTATTACCCCGACTTTAGCTGCCATGAAAAGGCGCTCAAGCATTCAAAGAATTTCTTCCTACTGAGTAGATAGAAGTATAGGTATAGTATAGTATAGTTTCATTTGAGGTGTTCACACTTGTACAAGCATTGCTTTTTAGTGGACCCCTCTGTTTTCAACATGTATTTCTTAAATTTGTTTTAAATGCTTATAATTGATTTGTAATGTTTTGTTGGAAACATGAATAAATTTGAATCTTGAATCTTGAATAGGTGAAGAGGATTGTTTCTTTCTTTTGCAGAGACATGCATGGATGCCAACAAACCAGAGGCCAAGGACTGGGCCCAGAAGGCTTGTCATCGATGTCTTATCTACCTCGGTGATCTAGGTAGGTCGTCAAGCTTTCTCACTTTCTCCATCGGTAGCTAGAAGTGTAATTTAAAACACTTTATTCCTCATTTGCATAATCTACAAGTGTGAATGACCCAGTGGGTGAAACAATTGCAAAGGCAAATTCCAGACACACATTGTTCCTGAGTGTTTTGGGATGAAAGAATGGATAGTAGTTCATTGTAAACTGTAGGTCCCATGTTTACTAACAACCTACATTTTTGTAGAATTCCAGGGAAAGGGTACACCAAAAGGGTACAGGAAGACGGCTATTATGGCAGCTAAGTGGTTGTGACTTCCAGAATTTCATACTGAAATTTTAGAAGATTGCTAAAGGGTCCATGCAAAGTGCTGGTTTTAGTTGTCCAGAATATTTTTTGACCTAGTGAAAGCTAGCAGGTCTTTACCTTTAGCAATCAATTAAATAAACATTGATTATCAATAATTAATGCATTCCATTCTACTTTATTGATACAACTTGCAGCAAGGTACAGGCAGGAATTTGAAGGTCCAAGCAGTTGTCTCCTAGCTCAACGCTTCTACCACCAGGCCCTTGTGCTTAATCCTGCCGTGGGCATGCCTCACAACCAACTTGGTACACTGGCTGGAACACGTTATCAGGGGCTCGATGCGGCCTATCACTACCTGAGATGGTAAGAGTCTTTGTGTAGAGAGGTTGTTTTAGGAGTGATATAATGAGATAAGAGGGGGAGGGGAGGTGGATACGGAAGGGGGGTGTTGAATCCTGCCATGGGCATGCCTCACGACCAGCTTTGTACGCTGGCTGAAACGGGTTCGATGCAGCCTATCACTACTTGGGATGGTAAGAAATAGAGAGACAGACAGACAGAGACATACAGACAGACAAGGTTAAAGAAAGCAGAGAGAGAAGTAGAAGTAGAAAGGGATATAAAGGAGGGAGACATTGAGAGCAAGAGGGAGAGATGGAGATGAAATGACAATTGGATTTTGATTGCTACTGTAAGAAAAAAATGTTGCAATGGTTTTTAATTGATGTCCCTACCAAATGTATTAAGAGTTGATTTTTATATAAGATTAATTCAAAATAGGCCGCAAAAAGAAGAGGAAGAATTGTGGTATTGATGATTTGCTAATAATATAGATTTTTGTCAATATTTTCTTTCACTTACATGTAGCTGGTTATCTGACTTGAGGTTTGATGGTGCTATTGCCAATTTGGAAAAGGTATTTGAGAGAAATCAGAAGAGGTTTCATGAGTTGCCTTCAAGTCCCAGCCCAGATCTTCCTCCAGAATTGCAAAGGTAAAGTTGATGCATACTCATTTCAAATACATCCAGTGTCTATACACACGTTGACATTTGAATACTTCTTTGTCACTGCTTTTTAGTCGTCATCATCATCATTTACTAAGGTCAACATGTTTCTTCTTACAAGGGGTTACTGACTTTCACGCCATGATGACACTTCTTCCCTTCCTCACAAGTCATTAGAATATATGAATATTAATTCCCCCACATATGACTACTTCACACTATTAAGACATGTAAGAACCTTGATTGGGAAGAAATTGAGAATTTAAATCTAAGTAAGTGAAGACACCAAATTTCGCCAAATCTTATAACTGGAGTAAGATGAGAAAAGGTTAATTCACTGTTCTAAAGAAAGTGTATCAATCAGTGACCAGCATTTTAATATGTCTGTTTTCTTGAGCATCATCTGAGCCCCTCGATTATATTTTAATGGTTATTTGTTTCTCTTTCCACCCCCCCCCCCCCACATCTTCTTCATCACATAGACCACGAGATATCAAACAGTTTCTGATTCGCTTCCTCTACCTGCAAGAGATGTTCCAGCCTAGCAACAAGACATCCACCGACACCCTACCGTCGCTATGTCAGGAGGTGCTGCAGGGCTTCCACCAGTGCATGCTACATGGGGCTGTTCCTCACGCAAGGCAAAGGGATGAGGAGGGCAGAGAAAGCTATCTGTCTAATGACATCATCTTTAAACTGGTTGTGCTAACGCTGATGAGCACATACAGGCTGCAGAAAGCAGGTGAGAATCGACCTAGCTGTATCATGTTGTCATGGAAACATGCCTCGGGTAGCTTTGTTAATTAATGGAATCATTATGGCCATTTCCACTTTAGGGTTTTGCAACAAATTTTAAGATGATGGTATGGATGTGCAATGTGATTTCTGAAGTTTGCTTACATTAAAAAACTTTGAAAATCACTAGACAAATTGGCAACTCGCTCCTGAGTCTGTGACGTCATGTCCTCACTATCCACTAATTATTTTCTTTATATTGATGATATAAATTTCCTATTTTCTCCTTAAGAATCTTATTTCTTCACACCAGCATCCAAGTTAGATTAATAGTAATCTGTTTTTGTGTGGATGCACTAATATAGTGTATTTTTTTCCTGTTAAATTCATGAAAAATGTGAATTTTGATAAACTATTTATATAAAAATCAATAATTATGAATATACAATATTTAAAAATAGTATAAATTCTTCAGAGTTCATAAAAGATTTTGTGAAATGTCATGCACGCAATATGATACAAATCATATATCCTGGGCAAAGGCATGGGGAAATCAAGTTTTGGGGAATAAAAAGGGAAATTAATGTGATTAAACCATATAGAGCAATTGATAAATAGTGAGGACATGATGACACAAACTGATAACCATCTTGGCAATTTGTGTTGTGATTCTCATTGTTCCATAGTTTTACATACTTTTTCAAAGATTCATAACTTTCTTATTAGTTATCTGATTTTGCTCGCTATTTTTTTGATTGGTTTGTTTGATTTTTCTGCTTTTATTGAAAGTAAGTTTATTTTTTGAGTGGACTTGTCCTCTAACTTATATGCCCACGATTTTATCAAATGATCATCAAATGATTACCAAATTTTCATCAAATTTCCTCTCAGGCTCCAAACAGACATCTACAGCTGTTGTTTTCACTCTGGCTCTGTTTTCATATACACTCAACCATCTCTGTGAGAAACTGAACAATGCTATCTACAGGAAGATCTATCCAGACCAGACTACTGCCACTTTTACAAAAGGTATGTATTTTAATATTTTGTTCAGTTTGATTGATTTTGAAATATCATAAGTTTTGAAAAAAGAGAAACAATTCTAAAACATTCTAAACCAATTCATTCAATTGTCAGAGATTTTTCGTACAGTTGAGTTGATTTACCGGTAAGCCACAATGATCAAAGATCTGCTCTTTCAAAGTGTTGGTAAATGCTGCATACATTGCCTTCAAGGAACCATTTTATACATGTTTGGGCACTTGTTTATGAAACCTAGATCAAGAAAGACACTGGCAGTTGAAAGGAGGCGCGATAGCTCAGTTGGTAGAGCAGTGGTCTTGTAACCCGTCGACCCAGGTTCGAAACCAAGTCAATGCGCAAGTGCCCTTTGATAAGGCATTAATCCTCATTGCCAGGTCCATCAGAGAGGACCTGAAGTCGTTGGTCCTCTGGCTGCTTACTAACAAGCATTTATGCTTTCTTAAGCAGTCGGGTAAAATAACCACTAAATTCCTAGTCTAAGTATACAAATGTGAATGTGTCCCTTCCCTATCAAACACCATGCACGTGTTTTTTCTATATGTCTGTTATGGTCTCTTTTCTGTCTCCTTTAGCACAAGACTCAGACGGATCATCCGATGGCCGAGCCAGTCCGGCCGACACCATCACACCCATCCTGAGCCGGGACATCGACAGCGACGGCACCGTCAAACCAGCCAAGAAGAAACAACAGAAGAAGAAACCTAAGACGGTCCTGAAGGCCATGCGACGTCGGCGTAAGAGGGCCGGTCTGGGAGCCCACACCAGCGAGGAGTCTGATCTGAGTGAGGGGGAGCCTGGAGAGGATAATCATTCTAATGGTGGTAGCTCAGGGGGAGAGTCCGGTGAGGAGAGGGTACTGGCTGCTGAGTCTGATAGTGATTACTTCATGGACAGTCAGGAGCTGGAGCTGGATGAGGAAGAGTCTTCAGAGAGACATAGTCTGCATGAGGTTTGTAATTATCTCTTTGAAGTCAAAGTGCTTTTTTTCTGCCCCTGTCAAATTGATCCTGCAGGGATACCAGATTTCAGGCAATTGCCTGAATTTAGGCCCTGGTGAGTTTTTTTTCAGGCCATAGTTTCAGGCCACATTTTTTGTGTACAAAATAGCTCATCCTAGGTGATTTTCAGGCCCTCTGATCAAGTGTAACTGCTATCTCTGTTCCTGACCATACACTTTTTTGCTGGTCAATTTGCTGTGACAAATACATACATGTAGCAACTGTTAGACAAATTTGTGACTCTAAGCAAACTGTACAATGACTCCAGCAGCAGCTCTACAAAAACTCATACGACAAGTCACCAACTTACAGAAAATCCACTTTATGGAAATTTTTAAATATAATAAATTGACAATGCATCAACATTAGAACTTCAGAAGAATTGTGTCTATACTACTTACTACACATCCACAGCAGCTGTATAATAATTCTACAATAACTACGAAAGCTCTGCAGCTCCAGAGAAAATCTTCATCAGCTGTACAATAAACTGCAACTGTATACACACAAATTGAAATGAACAATGTCTTTTATTTTCGATGTAAATTACATACTCTATAACTCTTTATTCCAACATCCTACAGGATTCTAAGACCCCTCCCCCTGGCTCAGGCGAGGAGAGCGGTCTCTCCATCATGAGTGACATCACGGTAGAAGACATCTCCTCCCAGCTGATCGCCCCTCCTACCGGCCCCACCCACACCCCTCCTGGTAGGCGTAACATCCGCCTAGCACCCAGCTTTGATGCGTACAACAAGGAGACGATGTCTGCCCAGTCCAAGGAGGAGGGCAAGGAGACAAGGGAGAGGAAGGGGGAATCCCCAACAGGGTCTACGCAGACTCCTCCGGGTAGAGGTATGTGTAAAGGGAGGTTGAGTTTTTTTAAAGGTCCACGGTGACTTTACAGATATGCCCATTTGAAATTTTCAAGTAGTGGGTTCACCTTAAAGGTAAAGACTGATAGTGGTAAAGACATAGTGGTAAAATTGCAGTTCAAGGGTTTTCTGTGCAAAATATCCATTCAATATTGTTTAAATATTGCCTTTTGAGATTTAGATGGCAATTCTTCAACCTAAATTCGCAACAACAACAACAAAAATGTTCAATGTTGAAGTGCATTCGCGATATCTATCCAGGCCGGATTTATGAAATATATCAATAAGTAGGCTAAATTTGTATCATCACGTATTAGTCAAAACATATTCTTTCACATGATTGGTAATAAGAGCTTCCATTTCATTTTATGAGAGGGGGGCATTTCCAAAACTGGTCTATACAGTGTACGTTTCCTACAGCTACTTGGTGGTGGTCTCCTTATTAAAGCTTATGGAATGAGATGATTTAGAAGTGAATGGGTTTAAAACAGCCGCAATGATTAACGAGGTAGGTAGAGCAAACTTATGGCTTGCCCTACCTAATATCACAAAATGTTATGCAATTTGCATCCTCACTATTGAAATACAACAGGTGAATGAATTAATTTGTATCGAGGCACTTAGGTATAAATTTAGTTACATTATGAAAATGCCATATTTTCTATCATCCCGTTCTACAGAAAACAGAGATACAGGTGGATCCAGTGTAACCAGTGCATCGACCAGCCCTTCAGATCTACAGACCAATCCAATCCCTCTACCACTAATCATGGAGATACTAACAAGTGAGGGACTCCTACCGGTCATTAAGATCCTCACTGATTGGCTGCGGACAAATGAAGACTTCATCATCAAGACTGCTCAGGTATGGTGTTAGTCGGTTGTGTCTTTTTACTCAATCAGACTTCTATGTTAATTTCACGAAATGAATACAACTTCACATGTGTGCACTGAATGAAATACCCCTGCCACACCAACGAGAGTGTCGCCTGTGTCCTATTTCACAAAACTTGTCATGAGTGACAAATGACAGTTTTTGTTATAAGCTACTGAAATCATTGCTTTTTATTGGTTATCAGCACATTTGTCACTGATTTTTGTAATTTGTCATTGGAAAAAGGCTTTGTGAAACATAACAGATACGTTTCTGGACATTCCAAGTTGGTCAGTTTGGAGCTGGTTGGGTAGAAGAAATAGTGTTTTATCAACATTAGTTAATATGTATGATCATTGGAGTAATCATAAGTTTTTGTTTTCCTCATTTGATCATGTTGTATATTGTTTTGTTCTTTTCTCAGAGTTCCCAACCTCTCTGGGCCAGACTGGCCAGTCTCCTCAACATGTGTCCTCATGAAAAGTCACTTGTAAATCAAGGTAATACTGCCTGTGATGTTAACTGTTACTAGCTGTACATGTTTTAATGTTTAATACCTTGAAGTAGAACTACAGAATCAATACTACTTACTTGCATATGTAAACTGCTTTTTGGGGGAGGGGTTTTTCGATACATTTTGGAAAATTTTCTTAATAATAATAATAATTACATTTATAGGGCGCTTTATACAGATGTTTCTAAGCGCACAGGTGGTACTGTCTTATTTATATGAAAAGAGCAAAAATCAACTCAAGATGTGGATAAAACACCTAGACTAAGTAGAAAAAATTGTCTATCATTTGTATCAACAAACTAAGGCTACATTAGATTTGTATTATTAATTTGATCATTTAGACCAGATATGACTAGTAGCCACAACTCTGTCAGAGTGTATAACTATCTCATTCATATGTCCAGCTGGTGAAATAAGGCTTTGCCTTAGAATGTTGTTTTGGAAACTCAAATTATTAATATTTTGAAATCCAACCACATGGTAAATCTTGAACAGTAGTAGTAGTAATGGTTGATTGAAATTAAAATCAATCGTGACTCGAAAGCAGAATTACAGGTTCTGCACAATAGAAAAAGTAAAATTACAGGTGAATCTAGGTGATTTTGATATTTCCTATTTCTGGATGCATCTTGAACAGACTGGTGCGGTAGCGTTGGCCTGCGGCAGCTGTTAGAGGGCAGTCTTGAAAGCGGGAAGGGAAAGAGTTGGTATCAGCCTATGCCTCTGACAGAAGACATCGCCATCTGGACTATGCCTCCTCTACAGTACCTACAGAAGAAGATGAAGTATGGTATCCATCATGAGCTGGATCTTACTTTACAAGAAGAGGTAGGTGATGCCATTACACCCAAAGCTACATCCATGCTTAGGGTTTGGGATTATCTTCACCCAAGTGCTTCTGAAATAGCCACATACTGTTCATTTTTAGAGACTTGTTTTGTTCTATTTGTGCAGATTTGGAAAGGAACATCTAGTGGAAATCAATTTTTAGACCATACCTTACTCAGTTAGATTGACCTTTGATCTATTTACCCAAAATCTTATCAGATTGTCTTCCTATGGTTATACATATTATCCTCAAGTTACCTTTAATACTCGCTGAAAAATTGAAAGAATGTGGCAATTCGAGTGCGTTGTTTAGAACCATTGAATCTATTTTGCCAAGGTGCTGACTTATAATACAGTATTTGAGATAAAATTACTTGGGTATAACACACCTTTCCAATCAGGAAGGAATCCCAGTAGGCTTACAATCAGAGAGTTATACAGTAGGCTTGCAGTTGCACCATGTGAGAGAGAGAGGGAGGATTGAGAAGTCCTGAAAAGGACTCTCGGTTATCTTTCTTGAGGGTGTGTAGTCCTGAAAAGGACTGTTGGTATAGTCTTGAAAAAGACTGCTGGTTATCTTTCTTAGCTTATAGTTCTAAGGAGAACTATAGCGCTTGGAGAGGATGAGTGGCGGGAGTCATGAATATACCGTATTCAAGATATCAATGAATGAAAGGCCAATGTGATTTCTGTGTCTTTACCAGACCGTGATTAGAGTCCTGTGCCTTCGTCAGTTTGGTTACTACCTGAGCAGTATAGATGGGATCAGTCTTTCTTGTGACGATGATCACTTTACCAGTGAAACTGTAGACCTGTCTGATGAACAAGATGAAGAAGAACTGCATCAACCAGACGAGGTATGTGTTTATGTCTGGGAAAGGTCCCAAATCTATTATATCATTATTTATTTATTTATTATTTATTTTGTTTGTATTTTGGGGGGTATTTCTATTTGTTTGTATTTATTTGTTATCTAATTCTTTTTTCTTCTTTTTTTTTTTTTGGGGGGGGGGGTTGCTAAACAATTTTCATTAAACCTGTTAAAGACAAGGTCTATGATCAATCAGGTTTAAATCTCATTGGTAAGATTTGTATTAAATGAAAATTAAACTGTCTTAAGCAGGTTAAAGGGAATGTTCAAAAGTCTTAGAAAGGCCCCAAATTAACAGTGTGGCCCTTCTTTTGATTATTAGATTTAAGCTTGTACATGTGTAATAATGCGTTGGTTGCTGTGTGTGCTACAATATTCTTGACTGAATCTAATTACTCAGTATCTTTCTTGAATAAATTTCATTCAAACTGAATCGATTGTGAAAATGATGAATATATAAACCTTTTTAGGATGATGAACCGCAACCAAGTACTAGACCTGAAGAGAAAGAAGAAGACATCGATGCTCGTAGACAGCAGGTGATGAGAGGCATGGCACAGCTAAGATTACAGGTACGATCGATTAGTTAGGAAGATATCCTTTTCTACTATTCAGACTTTAATGTTTTTCTCTGTTTAGAAGAAAGAGTTGAACTTACATGATATTAGATTAGAAATGTTTTGCTGTTGTTGTGCATGTTATCATTATTACAACAGAACATAAAGATTTATTCTATCAAAGAAATTTTTATTTTTTATTTAGTACCTTCCCAAAATTAATATTACAACAGAACACACAGATTTGTTCTATCAAAGAAAACATTGTTTTGATTTGATACCTTTCCAAACTGTAAAAAGAAACAAAAAACTTATCTATACTTTTTTGAGATTTGGAAAATTTCAGTAGCATTACCTCATTTGTCTATGACTTCAAATTGCTTGTTTGTCCCTTTTGCTTTAAGTGTTGTGTTGAATACTTTCTGCCCTAAAGAAACGCACTGATGCGCTGTCTTTATAGTCAATTAATTTTGGAATAATACCTATATAAGCATGACCGCAACTGCTTTCGAAATAGCAACGTATATCAATAGCCTTGTACTGAAATATGCATGACAATGACTTTTCACATAATCCAAATTTGATTTATATGGAACATAAAATAGGTTATTGAAATTGCCCTTAAATTGATTTTTTTCAAAAATAGATGCAATTATGTTTATAGAATAGTACCTCTAACAGTAACACCTTTGCAGTCTGACATCAGACAGCTGGAAGACAGTATCATACCTCTAAAGGTCACACCTTTTCTCCATACCAAATTGCTGATACAACTATTCTAACCAATCAGCTGTGTACAATCTATTTACCCATATAACAACTTCATAACCAACTAAAAGATGTTTTTGCTTTGTCTTTGTAGTCTGAAGTGAGTCAGCTTGAGGGCAGTATTGAACCCCTTAACATGGACGCCCTATCTCCCTACCTCATCCCTGATACAGCCGTCCTATCTAATCAGCTACCGGTCTTGAGATCGTTGGTAGCCACATCACGTTTCATCGTTATCATACCCAAAGCAGGTGACAACAGACAATGATCATATTAACTTTAAATCAATTTACCTAAAACAAAACAAAATAATAATGATTTAAACATGATCATACACGAAATACAAAGAAGTTGTGTCAGCTACTTCCTGTTTTATTTTTAATAGAAATTGATATTTATAATCAATAATTATATCGTCATAAAATTGGCAGAGGACCATGATTATTGACATGAACATGAAGTTACAGGTATCTTTGATATATTAGTTGTTGTTGTTTTAGTTTATAGGCGTTTGTCATTCAGAAGTTTGGTCTATAACATTAGTCAATTCAAAAGTATTTAAAATTATTTTTCTGTGAACATCACTATGCTTTTTCAGAACCTTAAATGTGATTTCTACAACTTATTTTTATATTTTAACCATATTTTTAAAAGCCTTCAAATGAAAGGTAATTTTGATGACTATATATTTTGACTTATCTTTGGTTCATGAATTGTGTATATTTTCTGCGTGTAGCATATATTTGTTTTTACCTTGGACAAATCTTATGTTATCTTGCAGTTGTGTCTCAATTAGACATCAATAAGAAGCATCAACCCAAGGCTCGAGAGGCTATCAAGTTCATGGAGAAGGAATTCCAGATTGGCAACAGGTATGTATTCTTATGTAATGATAATAATAATAATAGTGGGTTCTTGTATAGCGTTTATGTCTGTCATACGTGACACTCCTGGCGCTCCCGATTATTACCCTGGCTTAAGCACGTCTGCCATATGGCGCTACAGCATTTCAGGGAATTAATTCCTGCCAGGTACCCATTTACATCACCTGGGTTGAGTGTGGCAAATGTAGATCAATGTCTTTCCAAAGGACATTAGTGCCGCCACGGAACTCGAACTGCGTACCTTGTGATCGACAGTCCGGCGACATATCCACTCGACCATGACACCTCTACTACTAATAATGATAATAATAACAAAATTAATGATTTGTTTTGTTAACCCAGGGTAGCCTCATCAGTATTCCCTGAGGGCTCCGAAATCATATTATTACCCCGGCTCATGAATATTCATATTTTGTCATGCTTTGATTATCTAAAGATACTGATGACCCTGAAAGAATAAACAAATATTTATTTCAAGTATTGAATTATTTGTTAGGTATAAATATATCAGTCATAAATGAATGTGAGTTCTTTTTTATCATTGCGATTTGGTACCATATATGTCAAAATGTATAAAATTATGAATAAAATAAACGGTTATCTGAATGTCAAATATGGCTTTCCTTTACAAAGCATCCATGATCTAGCAATTATTGGAACAAAGTTTGGATGACGTTCCCCCTACCTCTTTCTTCTGTTTGCAAGGTATCTAAGAGCTCAGAAAGATAAAGAGAATCTACGCTTTGATGAGAATTCCAAGGTCAAGATAGATGACATTAATGTCAGGTAAGTTGGTATTTATTTTTTTTGCTATTAAGTAACTCAAGTATCAGAAGAATCTTAGAAGTAGAATGACACACAGATACTTTACATCTTGTATTTTAGCCAAATGAAAGGATTGAGACTGTATTCTGCTCTTTGTTAAGATGTTACGATTCATATATGGTAATTCAACTTTTTTTTAAAGAACATAGTTTCCCTTGTGGAATTATTCATTTTGTAACCCTGGATTTGTCCCCCTTTTTCCTACGGTGTATCCAGAACCTTTTGCAGTATAGCAGAATGTGCTCATTTCTTTGCCCTACGCTGTGGTGACCCTGCATTGCGTAGCCCTGCTAACCCCAACCCAGGAGGGATGGTTACCATTCTCACCCATCAAGAACCATCGGATGATCCTAGGGTGACGACTACCATCGACAAGCTGCTCAACGTCGGGGTCGACGTCACGACGGCCAGGGACTTCCAAGCTCGGTGGCAGGCTCATACTTGAAGGGAGATGCAAGAAAAGGTGAAGGTACAGAACTGGAACACATAAAATCATTTTCAAAGATGCTAAGAATTTAGGCCATTTTGAAATCCATACCAGACAGTGAATTATATCACACCCATGAAGGTCAATAAATAGTTGGTAAAGCTGCTATGTCCAATATTTTTGAAAGACTAAAATAATTCCATCGTCATGCCAGATATACTAGCGACATTGTTTTCTTTTATTGTTCATGATAATCTATTTTCTTGAATTGTACTTGTTACTTTATTTATTACAGAAGTGAACTAGCCAGTTCACATGAGAAGACCTGCAGAAGCATAGAAGCATGACAGGAGGCTCCTGGTGACCTTGATGAGTGACCTTGATGAAGGATGGTGAAAGGAAAGAGAACAGCTGTTGCTTAGATGCGAAGGCAGTAGAGAAGCATCACAGTCTTCATCGTTGCCTTTCTTTGGGCGTGGCATTACTTGTAAAAGTTTATTCAAAAGTGTGCTAACCATGCCGAGAAAAATGTGATCCTGTGGTTTAAAGCCCCACTGCACTACCTGTAGCTACTTGCTCCCTCTATATAGAAAAAATGCCTATGCGGTCAAAATTAATCAAATCTGGAAATCTTTTTCTGAAGATGATTGTCCAAAGTATAACACGATAATGAAGTAGGTTTGATCTTGTTCATATATTGGACATGAGAACTTCTAAAAAGAAGTTTGCTTAAAATCCACTGTTTAAAAACTTGAGCAAAGTGAATGAAAGGATACATTGGTGACTGAGAACATCTTTTCCTTCCCGTAAAGCTCTTCACAAGTTTGCTTAACAAGTAGCATAAGAGTTACTTACTAACTCCTTTTAAAGAGACCATGTGAGAGAGGGGGTGCAAACAAAATAAAATAGGCCTTCAGAAGTTTAAAAGTATTGAAGACATAGGTATTAAGAAGGTCCAACTCTCATAGATCTTCTGGTATTTTTTAGTACAGTGGTTGGAGGGAGGTTGCAGTTTCATATTTGCACTGTCTCAGAATACTATCTTGTAGTAATTTGCAGTTGGATACTTTTAGATACTCCAAAAGGTTGTGCTTGTAATTCTATTTTACAACATTATCATGGGATGTTGTATATCATTTAGACCCTGCATATGTAAAGCAGTGCTGTGAAAATCAAACTTCTGTTTTATTTTCAAATTGATGAATTTCTATTTCAATCATCTAAACAGTTACAAGGTGCCTCAATGTGGATTGATATTTAAGACAAAGTAGATAATACCTGTATGCTTGTATTGTGATCTGCAAGCCTTGTGCCAAACTTGCCCTGGGTACAAACTGTTTAAAGCATGATTTTAGACTTAAAATCATTTAGTTGATATTTCTTTTAGCATTGCTATTGACATATAATAATTGTATTGTTAACACTTTTTTCAAAATACTATAGTTTGAATATCATGAATAAATGATTCAATTATCTACATCATTTGTTATTCTACTCTCATTTGTACTACTCTGTAAATGTCGAAAATCTGTATAATTATTTCAAATTTACGTTATTCTGTTATAAAGTTATTGTATGCGATTTCTGAGCATGAACAAATAACATGAATGTAGAGGGGAAATGGAATAACCAGTAAACACTATCAAAGGTCAAGATGGACAGATTTAGAAAAGACTGATAACAAAGTATTAAAGATCTACTTATCATGATGTAATATTGGAGATGAAGAAAACAGTGGCAGAGAGAAAGAGCAGGAAAAGGGAAATGTGTGAAAAAGTAAAAGCAGAGAAGGATTTAAATAGTTGGAGAGAGAGCAACACACACAGAGAGAGACAGACAGACAGTTAGATACAGACAAAGAGAGGGAGAGAGGGGGAGAGATGGTGACAAAGGAAAATCTCAAAAATTGTTAAAAAAAGAAGGATTGAACATGTGGTGTACAAGAGGAGGTTGAGGAAAGAAAATGCTAAAATTACAAAGAGGAAGTACAGTAAAGATATTGATAGAAAAAGGGAAAGCACCTAATCATGAATAATCTTGTCATGTTTTGTGTGTGAGTGATGGTCTGTGTTCTACCCCCCCCCCTCCTCTCTCTCTCTCTCTCTCTCTCTCTCTCTCTCTCTCTCTCTCTCTCCCTCTCTCTCTCTACCCCCTCTCTCTCTCTCCCTCTCTCTCTCTCTCTCTCTCTCTCTCCTCCCTCCCCCCCCCCTCTCTCTCTCTCTCTCTCTCTCTATCTCTCTTTCTTTCCCTATGAACCTCTCTTTTTCATCTCTTCCCTCTCTTTTCTAACTCTATTTTCTGTGTTTTTTGTGGCTGAAACAATATCTGGCTCTTTCTGTTGGTTCTCTAGAAATATGAATATTGTAATTAATCATGAATATCAGTCAGGCTCTGTGACAATTCCTCCACTCCAAGCACTTTCCTTCTGTTTAGTTTTTTTTTCTCTCTTTATTTTTTTTTTTTTCCTTTTCCTTTTGCATTCAGCTTTCTTATTCCACTTCCAAACTATTGTATGGCAATGAAAGACATTCAAACCTTTTATTAGCACATAATTGTCCGCGCGATCAGTGATTTGATACACTAGTATTTCTTTTTATACAAATTTGATCATTTATTACATTATATCTTTTTTACATTGTTATAAAACCATTGAATACATATAGCTAATCTTGTATACCATTCACATCTGTCTTAAGAATTATGATTTCACTTGAAATAAATACTATTACATGCGATTGTCTTTTATATTTGATGAAAATTACAATCGGTGAATTCATATCGAACATATTGTATGAAAAACTTTTGTCAAGGTGCAACACATTTAGTTTTACCCTGGTCACCGGGTTTCACGCCAGTACACAATATGTGCACCATCTCCACTCCCTGCACGCTATATAGGAGTAATATCTTTCACATGCATGATAATAAACGTGTAAAGCGCTTAAAGACATCATTGATATATTAAGTGCTATTTAAACCCAGAATGTTATTATTCTTACGGAAAGGCAATCACAACTACTATTTGTAATCTTCACGGGACTATGCTCTCCTGGGTATGGAGACGAGTGGTAAATGTTGCAAGATTGCCTTGGCTGGATTTCGAACCAGGGTGAGTTACATGTAGTTAATCGTTAGTCCGGTAACACACACTGGACGACAACACCCGCATGATGATGATGATGATTCACAGCATTTGTATGGCGCCATAATATCTGGTTTAAAAAAAAATCAAGGCGCGAGCTCCTCCAATAAAGTTAGCATTTAAATGTCTGAAGGAAGATGTGAGTTTTGAGTGAAGCTTTGAAGTGGTCAAGGTTGTCAATTTCGCGAATAGATGATGGGAGGGAATTCCACAGGCAAGGAGGAATAGAAGAAAATAGCGCACAAATTCAAAGACAGGTGGATACCAGGCTTTGGATGAAATGTTCTAATTAAACTATTCTCCTACGCTATCACATCGGGAAGCAGGTGATGTATGTTTTAAGAAAATAATGTATTGGGAATAAGGTTCAAGGTTCATTTTATTTCTTTCTTTCACAACATTTTTACATATTATAATAGAACAAAAAACAGCATTAGAAAAAACAATTTAAGTGCATTTCTAAGTCGATATATAATCCAAATGAGAGAAAGTGGAGACCTTAGAAAAGCTGGGCTTGTAAGAGCAAGGTCCCCATATAACATAGATAGAAATTTAGAGGGTCTTTTATTTGCCCAAGATGAAAGCGTTTTGGGGACTTAAAAGATCTTTCTTCAGTAATGAATAGTTTAAAATAAGTAAGTAAATAAAGTAAGTAATATTTCTATAAAAAAAACTTTTTAAAATTAGAAGTAAATGATCAAAGAGTTCTATTGTGTATATTATTGTCTTCCCGGTCATTGGATTTGGGAGCAATATTGCGCTTATAAAACTCTCGACGACATTTTACTGAAAAGGCCAAACAGGCTGATACAACAAGTGATGTCCGCAATTAGAAGGGGAGGGCGGCTGATGCTTTTTGCCAAAATATCAAACTTTTATTTTCTAAGTTTTGCAAACGAGCATAGTACGTGAGCAAAATATGTTTACGCATTATTGGTAGTGATAATGTAACTGCTTTATCAAACTTTACTAGCCTGGAAAAGAATCTCGGTATAACTAGTTCAAATGTTCTCACATCATCTAATATACGATCTTTTATCTACAAAAATTAAATCATTCACAATACATTTATCCTCTCCAATTATTTTTATTATCTACAATAGTTTTCTTTTCATTAAAAAAAATCATATCATAAAAAACGGGGTATTATCACGAGCACAGCCCGATCGAGTGACCGAGTCATTATCATGATCTATATTCATCTATACTCGTACATGTCGTGTCTAAAGTCGACTCGTTGTTGGCTAGGGACATCGTGATCGGGTGTTCATCGCTCTGACGTCGTTGGAGGAACATGACAGGAAACGGCGATCGATGCCGTCTTCGTATCCATAGGAAACAGACGATGATCAGGGCGAGGACAGAGATGACAAGAAGAAGCGCTAAGGCGAGCACGGGTATATGCTTGCCCTCGATTTGTAAAATATTACCTGCAGATGAAAAAAGATTACAATACATAATTTATGTTAGCCGTGTTAATATAGAAATTTGGAATTCCATGATCATATTGTACACGTGAAGGATCAGACGGACCTACCTGTGGCGCGTAAGCACTTGTTCAACAATATCACGCCCTCCATCGTTCGCTACACACATTAAACAATTTCGTGTCACCAACAATTTTAAAGCGACTATCTAAAGTTACAAATGGAATAGAGCAAACTTGCACAGTTCTAATTATATGGTAGTGAAAGAAGCTATATTACAAAGACAGATGGAAACCCAAACAAGAAATAGTACATTTGTAAACAAAAATGCTCAGTGTTACCATAGTTCTACATGTACATGGCTGTTTGCATTCATTTGGTTAATGCACATGCACATCGTTCTGAAGTGAAATAAAAATTAAAGCTGACAAAATTCTTGATTTACAAACTTATATATATATACATGGACATAGATTGAAACTTTGCCACTATCTTTTAACACTTGAAAACATATATTTGCACATATCTACAGCCGTAATGTTATAAAATATATATTTACCTGTTTTACATACGCCTACCGTAATTGCAATATCATCTAAGGCAATCGCTTCTATATCGGTGTCTACTTTATTATTGAGTTGAGCCATAAAAGTTATCTGTGGAAAAAAGAGGAAACGTGAAAAAGGGAGATTGAAAAAACAAAAAATGAATTTAGAATTCATACGAACTTTTATGATCCTGGAATAAGATAATGCTTTTCACCAGCTGATTTATTTTCCCCATTATCTTTAATTTTCTTAGTTCTCTGCTTCTTTCAGTTCCCATAACCTTGCACAATATTTATCCAGACACTTGAATTCCACATTCTTTATAATCTAAATTATGTTATACAATACATTTTTACGTATCGATGGTAAAACTAAATGGACACAGGGAAGCCTTCGCCCTATTCCCCCGCACTATTCCCTTCCCAGTAATCTTGGATTCAACATATTTCTTATTTTTGTAAATTCAGTTACGAGATATAATATGTTTTATAAAAAATTATGATCCAATGATCCAATTCCAATTTATGATCTAATTCATATCAGTGTACCCTAGGTAGAAAATTATGTATTTAAGATGAGACTTACTTTAAAAGGGTTATAAGAATCATCAACTCTCAGCGGTATCGTAGCTCTTTTCCATTTTCCCGATATATCGAGTTCTCGCAAGAGGGTTGTCGATCCGTTCTCGCCTTCTACAAATACCGATAGCTGGAGTTCCCCGCTTCCGATCACCGCGTAGTTGAAAGCAATACAGTGACCGAGGAAGGACACGCCATTAAGAAACGGGCTCGATATGTTTGATGTCGAGCCAGAAGATAGCGGCTTCTCTCCAACGATGAGGAACAAGAAAGAATCTGGGAATGCCAGAGGATTAAATTAGTGGTTTTAAGGATGTAAAATAAATATATATGAGAATGAAACGGAGATGATCTGAAGAAACGGGGCGAATATTTACCTACTTTCTCAAATTAAACCTGTCACCTATCTTACCTCTGTTTCTGTGAATGTCAGAAGTAGCAATAGGTAATATTTTATCGGAAAAAGTTTGTTAAGATGTAGTGTATGAAGGCTATTCTAAACATTACTTGATCCTTCCAAACATTTTGACTTTCGACGAACAGGGATCTTTTCTAGTGGTCATCTACATCTGTAATATTGTTTTTCAAGGTAATTTACATAATAACATAAATAAAATAAAATTGGCTTTTCAAGATACAAGTATTGTTGAGCTGTTGAGTTAGCAGAAAACTAACAAATAAATAATTCATTTCTAACACTCATGGAAAGAAAAACAAATACAGAAAAAAATATCATTTTAAGTAAACAAATTCCTGAGTTGAAACCATTTTCATGTGAATTTATTATTTCTACAATTCGAATTTGCAATATACTTTTCGTTTATCAAAGCAGGCGACATTTGCCAGCCATGTATAATTTGAAGTCTCTCTATACAAAAGGAATTAGCCTGCCGGTATATATTTAAGCCAGCGTTCTCAAAATTTCCGTTCTCACCTCTTGTACCGTCCTCTGTGAGAGAATCTAACATTTGTAGGGCAGGCACAGAGGGCGTCGTAGAATCATACCATGACCACTGGAAATAGATGGAAGGTCCGCCACTCTCCTGGTAGTTACAATCATGTAGACCCTTCTCGAAGTCGCACAGGGACTCGCTCGGTAGTCCGCCACACGGTCGACGCAGGAAAGTGATGTCGTCGACAGCGATATCGCTGCGGAATGATTTACCGATTACAGCCTCAAATTTTATCTGAAGGAAGAATAAGTTAGAAGTATCGCGTTTGATGTTAAAGAATTTATATCAATTACTAGGTAAAAACTCAGATTGATCCCCTAATTTATGTCAAACAAACGTTGAAACAAATATTCTCTATACAATTTTTATCAAGTGCTTCTCCTTCAACGTGAATGTCATGATTCCAATATTAGAATATAAAAAGATGCTCTCTCCTGCGGTGTATCAAGAAGGGGTGGAATAGTTCCGAATGGTTACTGGGCAGCCATGCGCACCGTGGACTCAGTTAAATTTAGAAGTACTTCTTATTATATTTTGTAGGCCTTCAAATTGAGGTAGGGTGTACACCGACTCTGGGAAGGCTAAAGCTCTTTCGGCCCCCCCAAAAGAATGATATCATACAAAACTTTAAATGCACACCTGCAGAGGTCCGTCAACCTCAATAACATCGATATTGGCAGGTAACCATGACGTCATCTTCTGACCATAAAGCCTTAGAATCTCCAATCCTGTTGACCCTGTCTGATGACCCGGAAGCACCATGGATACCCTGAGTGACCCCGTGTCGACGCCATTCATGTGGTAGAAGAACCTGAGGCACATGGGTTGGCTGTTTCCGACGATGGGTGGGGTAAGGAAGGCGGCTCGGTTACCGGGCCTCTGAGGCTGCGATGCCTCGGCGTAGAAATAAAACCCTGTGATGAAGAAAAAGATAGAATCTCTTGTAAGACTGAACCCTTGACAATGTTATCAACGAAAAAAGGCCAATAATTATGTAACTCATAATTTGTTTCCTTTTTCTTAATAGTGACTATGCGAAGCTAGAACAGAATTTATACATTAGCCAACTATGAATAACTCTATAACCAATCAATTTATATTGGGTTCTGTCAATTACAATCAAGGAGTGCAGGAATGACCAGGTAATGTCAGCATCCCCTTTCCTCCAAACAATTTTTAGCCACCTAATATTTGTTATCAATTTCTGGATAAACGAGTGCATACCTTCTGCTGTCCCCTTGGTGTGGTCGACTAGAGGTCCAGTGTCCGCTGTGTCTGTTCTTCCACGATGTCGAACCCAATCGAAATCATCAGTCTTCGCCTGAATGTAGTCGCAGCCGCGATCAAATTCAAAGTCACAGTTTGCTGACAGTGGTAGACTTGGATTTTTCGTTTCTATATTGTTTGAATGATTAAAAACGGCAATCTTCAGACGAATGATTTAATCAGATATTACAAGTTAATTTCTTCTTAGATTAAACTGGCAGCGGCGATATTTAAGCGTAAACATAGTATTGCTTCAGCCATTGAACACTGCCAAAATGCCTTTTCTCCTGTAATCTTACCCATGCATCAAAATGGTTTAAATTCACTGTGATCTATGCACAATTACAGTCGAACTGAAAGAAGTTAAAACACTTGAATATTTAAACAAATGAGGTTATCATCACTACGATTCTAACCTGTCTCAAAGGTCGTCTAATAGGGCTTTAGATAAAGTATTTTGCAGATATCTTTCTTATCCATCGTGCCATTATAATTATCTAAGAATTTACGAGTTCCATTAGCACAATGAAATTCTTAACAAGACCAACCCTGACGACATCATGTGGTTAATCACTGAAGCGTAATCTATAATCATAAAGCTTATCAACACCAGTGTGGCTAGGAGGGATTAGACCACACAGCGAGGTCACTGACAGGTGGCTATCTCATCAACTCAGCTCTCAAATAACATAAGAAATAGAGGATCATGGGGGACCAACAGGCACTGATTGGTGAAGTTTTCTAAATAGAGGGAGCAAGTAGCTACAAGTAGGACAGTGGGGCTTTAAAGGGAAACCACTTATTGTGATCTATGAAGTAGTGTCCTCTGTGAGGGAATCTAACATTTGTAGAGCAGGCGCAGAGGGCGTCGTAGAACCATGTTGCCTTACCTGGTACATTGCATCCATTGTTTTCTAACCTGACGTCATCAATGGCGATATCTCCTCGGCTTGTTCTTGGTCCTATGACGCCTTCAATCATCACCTAAGTATGTATCCACCAACAAATAAAATAAAAGGAAAATTATTGTCATGCATTTACAGCGGCACACTGATAATAACGATTAACGAGTTGGACGTTGATTGTTTCAAAAAAGAGTATTTTTTATTTCGTTGGGAAATTGAGCTTTCTATATACTTAATAGAATTTGCTTTGTTAGGGAAGTCCGGAGAAACAAGGTGGGTGATTGGCTCCCTTTAGTCTTTGAGTAAGAAAACTTTCACTAGAATGCACATTTTCGAAGAATCAATAACGTTCTACACTTCACACGACATTAAACTTTCAGCACTTGCTATCGACAGACTAACTCGGCTTAATGAACTCGTTTTCATCATTATGTTTCTCAAACATCAATGGACAAAAAAGCAACTGAGGAGAAACAGCGATTTATAATTATGTTGATGTACATGCGTTGATAGTTTCAGTAAGTTACGATCTTCAGTAGATTACGATGAGACAATCTTATAAAAGTGAGAGATGGAAAAAAGAAAGAAGAAGAAATTTCAAAAATGAATTGAGAGTGGCGTAAGTACTACTATAAAATGGAGAAGAACCATTTTGTTCTTTAAATACCTACGTAAATGGTTGTAGTCATGGACGGTTCAATGGTCACCATGGCTTTCAACCATTTTGCTTCCTGTCTGCCGTAGATCACAAACTGCGGGTCAAAGGATTCAGTTCCGCCATACGACACTATGTACACATTAAGGAAGTCGGCATATGTCGACGCCATGAAGTAATAGAACGTGAAGCAACGTGGATACGGCGATGGAGCGATGAGGGGCGATTTGAGGCGAGCCTTGTCGTTAGTCCTCAAGAAACGCTGCGATGTATCGATGAATGCGTACGTTCCTATTGGTTGGAAAAAGGGGAATTAAACTTAATCAAACTGGGCACCACTCATTTACAAGTTTTCCTTACTTCTGTTGCAAGACTATAAACACGGCGTTCGCCATTCCGAGGTCCCAGGTTTCGAAGGCCCATCGATGGATTAGTACCCTTTGGTAAGGCACTAATCTTCAATGCTATTTCCTTGGGGTAGGATCTTACCTACAATGATATCAATGCCGTCTTAGCAATCAGGAAATACGAATACCAACAGAACCTCTATATTGTTATTTTCCAGATAGATGATAATAACAATATTCAGCTTTTATATAGCGCTTAATACACCTCGGACGTCTCTAAGCGATTTACAGATACACTATTACTATTATATGGATTCAATGCTTGCCCGCACACAATGTGTGCACAATCTCCACTCCCTGGGGAGCATTCCAGCCAGGCGTGACTTGACGCTCAAAAACTGTTTGACCAGCAATGACGGTCGCATCCTACCGGGTACCCATTTTAAAACCTGGGTGGAGAGTAGCAAGTGTAGGTTAATATCTTGCCAAAGGATATCAGTGCCGTGTCGGGATTCGAACCCCCGACCTTCGCGTCTCCAGTCAAGCGACGTAAACCACTCGACCACGACACTGCCGTCTTAGCAATCAGGAAATACGAATTCAAAAAGTACTTTTATATTTTTATATCCAGATAGATGTTTAATGAATGATTTCAAGAAGAACTTTGAAGACATTCACCTGTTGTATTTGCATACGTGTGATCGACCATGGTGTTATCTGTATCCTGAGTGGTGTCTGGTCCGTGTCCGAGCGTCCAATCAAAGACATCGTTGGTCTCCTGGGTCAGGTTACACAACCCATGTTCAAACGTACATTCCACCCTTCGTACTAGAGGAGGGATAGGCTCGTCCATAGGCGTCTCTGAGGACACTGAAAGAGAAACATTAGGAGATATTTTCAATTTAAAGTAGAAATGGAGATTGTCTTGATAAAAGATATGACGTTCTGTTTAACCCGATTGATTTTTTGGCGTAAGGCCGCCTTACACGGAGCCACATTGAAAATGTGCCATCTTTAAAGTTCTTGAATTATAACGGAATGTTTGAAACAAATGTTGAAAAGACGTTAATTAATGTGTTGCGTCAATCTCAATTATAGAAACACATGAGCAACTTAGACAAGTATAAACCTATATGTTAGATATCAAGATAAACGCTTACCTTCTGGGCATTCAGCGCTCTCAAAAAGTCTGATATCATCGATGGCTATATTGTCTCGAAACTGAGTACCACCTACGGCATGGAACACAAGCTAAAAGACAAGAAAGGAACATACATGTTTTATGAAAAACAGAAGTTCTTTCATATTCACGTAGAGAGCTTTCAATTAATGCGTATCCGGACACCTACCTCATGGCCAATGACCCCCGGATAACCACCCCTAGGATATTCACTCTCTAGGACAACTACACCTAGGACAGCTACCCTCTAGGGCAACTACCACCCGACCACCCCCGGACGTACAATAACCACTTAGGGTATTTATCAATCGGGGGTAATTGTCCTAGAGGGTAGTTGTCTGGGGGAGTTGTCTGGGGGTAGTCCTTTGGTTGGTTGTACTAGAGGGTAGTTAGCTGGGGAAGTGAATCATCCTAAAGGGTAAGTTTTTCAGGGGTAGTCGTCCTTGAGGATGGTTGCCCTAGGGGTAGCTGTCCTAGGGGATAATTGTCCTAGAGGGTGGTTATTCTAGGAGTGGTTATCCGGTGGGTGGTTATTGAGGGGTTAGGTGTCCTAGAACCCCATTAATGATGTTACCTGTAACAACTAGGTGGTGTCGAAGTATCATATTTATATAACAGTGGTATAATTACTGTCATCTGTTGAGAGCCAAGAAGATCATCCAATCTCTTTCAGAGGATGGGAGTCCATACCCTACTGGCTCTCAGCAGACGATATGTAACCCTTTTGTTTTGGTGTGCTGGTAGGGAGAACGATTAAAGGACTTTAGATCTTAAGATTGACAGCGACCCACAAGTATAAGATAATTTTCTCAGCTTTTTAAAAGTCAACCATCAACACTTACATGAAGCGGGTAAAGAGACGCCGGGACCATCAGCTCCGCCCGATTCCACTTATCTCCCTGATTCCCCGTCTTATTCCAAACTGGTCTGTCTGCCAAGTCTCCTTCCAGGCGGTTGATATAAACGATCAACGCGTTCACGTCCGTTCCATACATGTGATACCAAAACTCGACACAAGATGAAGCTCTTTGCGGCTGGATCGGAGGCGACGAGATGCGCGCGTCATCACCTCCGCCCACGGATCTCTCGAAGTAGAGGTAAAAACCTTGACGGAGAAATCAAAGGTAACGTCAAAATATCACCAGTCAAATGACTCCGAAAGAAAATCAATGCTTCATATCAGTAGGTCTTGGAGGTCAAAATTGGAAGCGAGAGAATTGAACAACAGTATAATATACCAGAAAATGTTCAGGTTAGGACTGGTGAAACATAAAGTGCCTCAATCATTAGGGCATTCTGAAGTCTTGCCCAACAAAGTAGTATAGTATTTTGTCTACTCGTGGAGCACTTATGGGGAAAGATATCTCTATAAAGAAATAACCCAGATTGACAAACTACCCCACCTAATATGGACACGTAAGGGCCCACATTGGCATTTTATCCAGTATTCCCGGAAAGGGGTGTAGACCCATCTCCGGGAGGGTAGGACAAATGAAATAATAGGAAAATAATTGAGTTGTTTTAATGAAAATAATTTGATTGATACTATTCCTGCACTCCTTAGAATCGATCCCATATAATTACTGGACTTTTGGAATGGTAGTGAATACGTTCGAGACCTGGGTGTTTTAATCGACAAAAATCTTAATTTTCAACAGCACATTAAAAACGTATGTAAATCGGCATCTTTTGGAATCTTCAAAATTGGGAAAATTAGGAAACTACTTGACCGGCCCACAACAGCAAAATTAACCCATGCATTTGTATCCTCCCACCTTGATTATTGTAATTCAATTTTTTCTGGTCTTCCGCAATCGTCCCTACTTCCACTTCAAAGAATTCAGAATACTGCTGCAAGGCTTGTTACTCTCTCGAGAAAGTTTGAGCACATAACCCCAATATTGCGTTCTCTTCATTGGCTTCCCATACACCATCGTATCACATTCAAAGTTCTTCTTCTTACATACAAAATTCTCCATGGCCAAGCCCCTAAATATCTTTCAGATTTGATTTCCTTACGTTCTTATAGTTCTTTAAGACCCCTTCGATCATCATCAACCTTGCAGTTAACCCTCGGACCTCGTACCGCTACAAAATATGGCGACCGAGCTTTCTCAGTAAATGCCCCTATCTTTTGGAACAAATTACCAGCGCACTTTCATAATATTCATTCTCTCGACCAATTCAAGTCCTTGGTGAAAACGCACCTTTTTAATTCATAAATAATATTCTGCAGTTGTGAGTCGGTCAAAGGAGGTGCACACCGTCTTATTTTTTGTTTGTTCGATCCTATGTTTGATCCTATGTTTGACCTCTTGTATGTATGTTTGTTTGATCTCACTCTTATCTTATTTTTTATTATTATATATGCATGATTTATTGAATAAAGAACAGATGTTTAAGTTGTGTGTTTATTATAAGTTTTGGTAAATAATTGTTAAGTCAGAATATGGTGCGCTTAGAGACACCAGTATTAAGCGCCTTATAAATATTGTTTATTATTATTATTATTAATACATGGGTAGATTCAACACCCAGTTATTCTTACCAAGTTCGTCTCCTCGTGTGTGATCCACACTTGGACCAGTGAAGTCGATATAGGTCTGCCCGTTACCCCACTGCCAATCTTCAGTGTCCTTTGACCGATCCTGTATGTAGTGGCAGATATCGGCCTCTTCGAATTCACAGGATACACTTGATACATTCGCATAGACGTCTGAGTGAGAGAGAGAGAGAGTTAAGATAATGCCAGTAAATCTTTTTTATTTTATTGATAAAGCGTAGTGGTAATAACACTCGCTCACTTTCGAGATGCATATGACAAACGATACTTTTATAGTTGTAAAGCTGGATCGTTTGGAAGTAGATTTGTCATTTCCCTTCTAGCTGGCGTACAGCTGGAATTTAGAGCATAAAGGACACCGGTCCAACACTCTGTTCATTCTCGTAACATTTCTATCTACTCCATTGTGGAGACAGGCCAGAGTTAGAGTTAGGATTTTGTAGCATGTTAACGTCACAAAAGACAAGTCTACATTATTAGTCTCTTAGCACTCCACAAATATCATTTAACCTGTCATTGGATTCGTGGAAGTACACATAATGTGCACCATCTCCATTTCGTAAAGAGGACCATGATAATCATCGATTAGGCCTTTAACAAAAAAAGATGTTTTATTGCCCTTTGCGACCGACCCCGAAATCTTGAAATCTACGGTCGGCTTTTTAAAAAGTTTTTTTTTTAACCGTTTTTTAGAGAAAAAAAATATCAAAGCACTCAAAACTGAGAAATATCAGCCCAAAGAGAGAGGGAAACAAATTATTAAAAAAAAAAAAAAGATTTCCGACCGACCGACCCATGTTTTAGGACTTAAAGGGCAATACAACATCTTTTTTTTTGTTAGGCCTATGTTATTGTTTTACTTACGGTCACCAGGGCAGGCATATGAAGTAACGATGACGTCATCAATAGCAATGTCGCCATCGTACCGAACTCCTCGTGTAAATTGGAAGACAATCTGAAAAAAAAGAACAGAAGACAGAATGTTTAAATTACAAACAGACCCCGCATATTTCACATTCACATTCATCTATCTACCCCCCCCCCCTCCCTTTCATATCTCTTTTGTGATGGGGTGTCGGTAGACCATTTTGCTCTCTTTAAGTGCGTTCAAGGTTTGTGCTTTGTCAGCATTGAATTATTTCTCTATCTGATTTTGTTTCTCTATCCCCTCGTATGTAGTGACGCTATGTTCGACAACTGCGGATTTGACTGTAACTTGCAGAGTTGGACAATTTTGTCGACAGAAGTGTGGATTTGAGGCCGAAGGTGAGAAATGGGGCCTTATATTTTAAAGTTGTCTGTAAAGGCTCATACCATCTGCTTTACGGTGTTACATGTCTCACCTTACTATCTCTACAAGCTAATCTTTATATTGTAATCACTACATATCATGATAGATAAGCGTTGCAGATTCGGGCAAAATTTTACAGAAGTAAATGTTGAGTTGGAGCCAGGGTTTTCGGAAATAGTTGACACTACCAGCTATCCTCGGTTATCTCCGATGAAATATCTGTACCTAACGATCAGTCCGCATGGTGATAGATACTTCCGTTCCCCTTCACCTGTTGCCTCTAGTGCCTCTGAGGGTCCAGTAAGGTTCAGCTGATCCCAAACTCGACACCTGTCCTGTTGCCTCCTAGTTTTTGTTAAATCCTTCCCCTCATCTCTCATCAATAAGGGACCGTCACTGTATGTGCGGTCTGTTTTGTTTATTTGTTTGTTTGTTAGTTGTTGTTTTTTAAATACTTTTGTTTTCTCTTTTGTCTCTGGCTTGGTGTGATCCAAGCGGATCAATCCGGCTTTCTCTCTATATGTGTTTCCTTTACATCAAGAGAGTCATTCCGAGCTTGAGTATGGGGGGGGGGGAGCAGCACAATTACATGTCACCTGTACAGTTACTTGACAGTTATACCACGTTAAGTTGCTACACATACTCTCTCTCTCTCTCTCTCTCTCTCTCGTTATTCTGTTTCACGGCGTGTACTTTCATTGGTGACTTGTTCATTTATTGTCTTTTTTTATATTTGACGTTTCATTACATTTTTAGAGAAAGAAGACAAATCGTTGTACCGTTCTCGACTCTTAATCCTTGTCTGAATTCAGTTTCCCCCCTCCCACTCTTCGCGGAAGCTCTGACGTTGCATTAAATTATTAGAGAACGAAGACGATTCGTATATACCGTTCTCGATTCTAAAAAAATTGCCTAAAGAAATTTTGAGTTTGGGCCGGGGTTTTCGGCAATGGCATACTACCGGTTTCACCTGTATCACCTTGCTATCTCCTTGTGGATCTTTACCTTATAATCGGTCCGCATGGTGATCGATGCTTCCGTTGCTCTCCATCGGTTGCCTCTATTGCCTCTGAGGATCCAGAGAGGTTCCGTAGATACCAAACTGGACACCTTCTGGGTGGCATCCAAGAGATAGACAGCCAATGAGTCAACAGCCATACCAAACATATGATACCAAAACACCAAGCAATGTGCCTCCTGGTCAGAGGGAACCCCTCTTAGGGTAGGGGTGATCAGGCGAACAGTCTGGTTGCGACCTAGCGGTGTGGCCTCCATGAATACATAATGACCTGAAGGAATCAAGAATGGAATAAAGAGCTAATTTTTATCACAAACATCAGCAAACAGAGAGCAAAATAAGCGAAATGTATAGTGACACGCGGGACAGATCACAACACGATATGTTGTCCAATTCTAATATTTTTCAAGCATCAAACCATGGACTATTTAACGCAATCCTATGTGCAGCCGGTCATCATCCTTATAGTGAACTTGGCCCAACGATATCATTCTGGATGGCGAGCAGTGTACAGATATAATTTGCCGACAAGTTCGGCGCAAAGTAGACGACAGACCATGAGACCGATAACGTCGACCGATAACGTCGGTCTCAGTGACCTTCTGAAAACGTTTCTTGACGGTTCACTAGACCGTCGAGCCATGAGACTGACATCTTGCTGTCTCCCCTTATGTATTTTTTGCATTCGTCGGTCTAGAGGGCTGCGAGCCTAGTGGGACATTGGTCTACTACTGTGAGGGTCTTGGATCAAATTATGTTATCAGTTCTGGGGCCCGTATTATAAAGATTTATGATCAAGCGTAATTTTAATAAATCAAGTGGAACTTTGACAAATCAAGTGGATCTCTTAAAATCAAGCGTAAGTTTGATAACCAATATTCTAATGTTATTCTTATGGTTGTGTCTTTCCGTTTGTTTGTCTTTCCTTTTCTTTTTTCTTCTTTTTAAACGCCTCAACGTCTTCCTCACTTCCTTTTCTTCTTATTACTCCTTATATCCATATCCTGTAACCCTTTTTTTTTGGTTCATATAAGTGAGTACTTTTTCCCCTGTCGTGGTTTGATCAAAAGTTTTCAAAAATAAGATTTCGTGATTTGATCAATAGTTCTCAGAAAAAAAGATTTCGAAGTGAATTTTCACAACTTAAATTCTTTCGATAAAACCACAAAATATATTAAGTCGGAATCAACTCGGAAAACGCCTTATGAAGTTCAATGGCCGGGCGGAGGACATCATTAAAACTAAAAGCATATCCCCTTAAAAATATGAATCTTATTTTATTGATTTTGTTCTGCTTAATTATACATTCCACGTTCAATTGTGGTATACCTTTGTTTGATTTAGTGTTCTTATTTTTTGTTAAATCAACGCTGGAAACGCGGGAATTGCGGCTGATTATTGATTAGGTGAACATATATCACTGTTGTTATAATTTCGGGTTTGAATAAACACAAATAATTTGTGACGAATCAAGAAATTTGTTAAAAGGGGCCGGGGGCTTCCGAGAAGAGAATAATGGGACAGTAATCCTCTCTCTAGCTCTGACCCCTCCCTCTCATCTCCCCTCCCCTCTCTCTCTCTCTCTCTCTCTCTCTCTCTTTCTATCTCTTTCTCCCCCCCCTCTCTCTCTCTCTCTCTCTCTCTCTTCCCTCTCTTTCTCTCTCCCCCTCTCTCTCTCTCTCTCTCTCACTCTCTCACTCCCCCTCTCCCCCCTCATTCTCTCTCTCTCTCTCTGAACTATACCTGAAGTGTTTCGGAAGGTGTGGTCAAACGAAGGTCCAGTATAGAAGCTATCTGTCTTTCCATTGGCGTACACCAAGTTACCGTCATCCGTCGAGTCTTGAATCATTCCGCAAAGGTCGGGACTCTCGAATGAACATTGGAATTCATCTGAAAGTAGAAAAATAACAGCATTTTCATTATCTTATTCGACAAACAGAAATTAGGTCTCTCAGTTTAAAGAGAGAATGAATAATATGAATTAAGTAGAAAAGGCATGAAAATTGTAAACGTTATTTTTTTTTGTATGTGTTAATTACGAGCATAAAAACAACCTTTTGATCGAATTTATTTATGTTTTAGCTAATTCCGATTGCCAAATACCAATTTGTATCCGTTCATTTTGAGAATGTTACATTGTTCGATGTAGCCAAAAAAAATGCATTGTGAAGTATTCAATTTACAAAACGTATTCAACGGAGGGTCAAATTCGAACAATTAAGTTGTGAATAGCTCGTCATTTCTGTAACAAAGACAAAATAGTACATCTGAATATTCAAACGGCTTTTTCTATATTGTGCCACTAAGATGTACACCTTTGCAAGCACAATGTTTTTTTCTTGTTCAAAATGATATTTAAAAAATATATAAAGAAGTTTACCGCTAGGACAGTCAGAGTTGAGAATCTGAACATCATCAATGGCGATTTCCCCTCCGATCGCGTTGTCACTGGTCGCTTCGAATGTTATCTGATAATTAAAAGCATTTAACCAAATCGTTGTTTTTAGTTTAGTAAAGAGAAATCCAGCCATGAGAGGAATAACATATAGTCTGCATGTTATAATCATTAGAGATTAATTAATACAATCAGTACTAGTTGATTGACAAGTTGATTTTTTTATGAATGTCGGACTCAGGAAGTCTCAACATTATTCTTAACAGAGAACAAAATGTCTTAGTGTTAAAGTCAAGTAATTTCTTTAAAAATATGACTTATCATTATCAACCAATCAAGGATTATCATTTGAGTCCCTCTACTTACAATCACAAGCACATTAATTCAATATAAGGTTTCAAAGTTACATGACTGTCTATTATTATCAACAGTTACTATTAAACAGACTTTACCTGGTAGCTCTTGTCAATGGGCGGTAGCTTCGCCATGCCACGATTCCACGCTTGACCTTTATCCCCCATCTGTCGACCTACGACATGTGACGTCATATTATATCCGGTACCAGACTTGACCCTGACGGTAAGTGACCCCGGTGTTATTCCGGTCATGTAGAAGTAGTACCGCACGCAGCGGTTGGAATCGCTAGCCGGTAATTCGGGGCTGTAGAGTTCTGCCTTGCTACCGCTTCGCCAGCTTACCGTGTTGACGAACATAAAGTGTCCTGGTAAAGATAAAACGTGGATTATTTAGTTTATACAACAATCTCAGTGTCCATCTATGAAATACTTTACCAGGAAGACTATAACAACTTGGAATGTATCAACGAATAATAACTACAATCCTCTGCAGGAAAACTAGTCTACCCCACTTACAGTTATTCAGTGGACAAGTACTCCCGGGGACAACTACCTGAGTGTAATCAACTCGCGGGGTAATTGTTCTTGGGCCTGGGTAATTGCACTCGCGTTTAGTGGTCCGGTGGTAGTCAAAGGGGTATAGTTTTCATTTGGTCGCAAACACATTTCTTGATCAATGAAAAGTAGATATCTGTCCTTGGTGTATGTATCAAAGTCATTATAATAATCATAATTGTAAGTCCAAAATGGAATTTTCCAGGCTGGCAAAGACGGTGCTGTATAAGGTAGCTTTTAGTGCGATTTTATAGGGCTAGATAGATGTTATTTGGAATCTCTTTGGAGTTTCCCGCCTGACAGCCTACAAATTTCTTCATGTTCTATCCGAAATTGGCAGCTCTTTTGGCTATTTGGCAAATGATAAATACTCGAATTGCATATAGGAGTCGTGTTTGATTGTACAATTTTGAAATGTATAGCCCTGACTCATTTTGAATTGCATGCACCGATATCTATCGTTAAGCTAGCTGCTGTACGTCTTTCTCTATATTTCAATGTTTGACCAAAAAATCGAATCAATGAGGACAAAAGTGGTGACAAAGTATGAGATAAATAATTTTCTCGAACGTGGCGTTCAGGAGCACACCTACCTTTTCGATTGATTTGAAGCAGGACATGGTACCAACAACTATAAACTTAATCATAGTCTACCAAATATTACCAAAGATGGTGAGAAAAAAATGACACAGATATTACTATGTAGTATCTGAATATCCTTGAAGTGGTATGATACCATAATGCAATTGCATTACCAAGTACACAGTAAAAATCAAAGATGATGGTTAGAATAATATAATCAAAATATGATCAATGCACCGCCTGGAAGCCAAGATGACATTCGTCTTACCTGTTGAAGTGGTAGTGGAGTGATCGACCGCTGGTCCGTTCACATGCATCTGATTTCTCCCTGTCCTCCTTTGCCAATCATACTGATCTATTCGACTCTGTGTGAACCCTCCCATTGTTGACGTCTCGAAGTCCACATCAACAAGGAGCGTCTGCTGAACATTTTCTGTGACATTTCAGGGTCAAAGCAATAGGAAACAGTTCAAAAGTTAGAAAAATTTCGTTTCATTTAACCTGTCCATAATCGACGTAATGGTATGAGACGAGTAAGATAAATACTAACTGTATTGTGGATTTACACATGTATTTCACCGATTATGCTGCAAAGTTATAACTAAATAGATTATAATCCGTTTGGAATATGCTTTATTCGTATGTGTGTCGTTGTTTTTGTTGTTGGTGTGTTTTTTTCTAAAGAGAGAGAGTGGATGAAAGGAGAGGGGAAAAGAACGTGAAGAGAAAGTGAAAGTACCCCTCCAATTCCCTCCTTGATCGGTAGCCTTCTTATTTGATATTTCGTCTCTCTGGTTAAACCTGTGCCTCCCCTCCCCCCCCCCCCCTAATCATCATGACGTCAGGGCCCTTTTAATATCAGCTACTCTATGTTGCTGTTGATGTTATTCATTTTCGTTTGCAACTAGTCAGAAATTACATTTTTTGCCACAAATACTCATAATAATGTTCTGAAATAAAACCTTTGAAGCTAGAATCATATTTTTTCTTGCCAGAATAGAAACTTGAATAAAAAAATACCACACCATGCTCAAACGAACACTTTACAAGGTTCCCAAAGATACGCCTACTAGATAAGTATCCTGTTACATCACCAACTCTTATTTGGTATGTAAAATGATCTGTTATTATTGCCACAATCAGTATGATTTACGGCAGATACATTCGTGCAATGGCGCAGGCATATCAGTTTGTATCATCTTGGCAGTAAGTTTATGGGAAAATATTACATGTGGACAAATTTGAATCAATAAACGTAGAATCAAGGAAATAACTTATTGGCAGAATAGCGCACGGGAGTTGTCTCTAAAACATGATGTTGGCAGCCTTTTCTTAAGTATATATCTTACTATGCTCCATAACACTTAATATCATAACACTTAACAGTCGAGGCGAGAAACTCGATAACTATGATAATTATAGAGTCATAACGAGTTTATGATGACTCAGATTATTGTTCTCGCCAGCATGTCATGACCGATTGATCTTGACAAAGATTACATGGTATATCAGAGAAGTACAGCTGTCAGTTGACTACCTGTTCGATAGTTGAGTCACCACCTGAAACTTCTCCTAAGTCAGGGCTTGACACTTAATATGCTTAATAAAATAATGACCGATTTTAATTTGTTGGTTGAGCCTGATCATTTATGTTTTATGTTTGCTTGTTCGTTTGTTAGGTAACGAACTCTTCGATTGTTGAGTCATCACCTGAAACTTCCTGTAAGCTTAATACTAATTAAGATACTGACTGGTTTTTAATTGGTTTGTTGAATTCATATCATATTTTGCTTGTTTGTTTAACACGATCATAAAGACTTTCGAGAAATCAACTCAAAGGCAATTTCAATACCCCATTATAATTATTATATCCAGAAGAAATCGTGATCGGATAACATAAAATGTTATTGTCATGTTGGCACATTTCAATACGTGACGCACAAAGCTATTGAAATTTCCTCAGGTTGATTTTTGCGAAAGTAGGCGGTACCGGTGGCGGTGGGGGCGCTGAAGTTTAGTATTCATGTCAATAACAATCCTCCATTTGCTCGTGTTCTTAAAGTTTGAGGATAGCATGCTCAAATTGACGTCACAGGTCTACACTCTACCTAACCTTGAACGTGACCGTTTTCTTCATAAAATTGACAACTCTCCATGGTCGCGATTCCTGGTAAGAATAAGATATTTGTTTGTTTGAATTTCGTAGAAACATACAGGAAGTGTCATATTGACCTCGTTTGCAAATTGCATTCACTGTGAAGGTCAAGATCTCTCGATTACCTCTGTGTATCGCCCTTGTCATAACAATAATACTGATAAAAACAGTCACATTTGAATAGCGCTTGATACTGCATTTGTAAGGGCTTCACATTGTAATTAATATTACCCCGATAATTGGATTCAATTACTAACCCGCACATGATATGTAAGAATGTCTGCCCCCCCCCTCTCCCCTCCCCCCTCTCCTCTCTCTCTCTCTCTCTCTCTCTCTCTCTATCCCCTCCGTTCCCC
This sequence comes from Strongylocentrotus purpuratus, assembly GCF_000002235.5. Taxonomy (NCBI): domain Eukaryota; kingdom Metazoa; phylum Echinodermata; class Echinoidea; order Camarodonta; family Strongylocentrotidae; genus Strongylocentrotus; species Strongylocentrotus purpuratus. The sequence continues at coordinate 2,472,988 of NW_022145615.1, read as the reverse complement.
TCTTTTCTTCCTCTCCTTTTTTCTCCTTCTTTCCACCAAATCAATACTGAGTTTACATACAATCGAGAAAATGTACCAATCAGTCACGTGCAAATAGCAAGATCGACTGAGAGGAAATGGCAAAACCAGCGACCATCATTTATAACGCCCCCTTTCTAACAACATTAACAGATATCATTTAAAACATCAAGGTAATATGATCATTGAACAACACACGTATGGTATAAGCCCGGCATACAGCCCTGCGAAAGACAAAGTTTGCCTTCGATCAACTCATATTTGATTAGAGATTGTGCATGTGAACATGTCAGTTTTCATTTCCCATCCAGACACTAACTCATCCCAGATAATTATCCATTTGTCCCACTTGGCTTTTTGTTGTTGTTGTGGGGGGGGGGGGGGGTTTGGGGGAGGGGTGACAACGAACAGGGGCACAAGTGAGTTCCGTCCTATTTGCTGGATATGACATTGGAAAGTAGACAAGGACGGGCACTGCATAATCCATCGACAATATTCTAACAGTCAAAGCCAGTTTTATCCTTTAATCTAGCTGATTAATAGGATCATTTCCTTTGAGTTCACAATACTTCATCAGACCGGGGGATACTCGTTTTTCCTAAAGCTCAAGCATAGCTCCGAAAGGTTCGTAAATTCGAAAACGAAAAAGGGTTCATAATTCATTCTGAACGAGGAAAATATTTCATCGGTTCAAAAATGTATTATTCAGAAAATAATATATAGTTCTATTTTATTTTCGAAATCATGAACCTTCGGAAACATGATCCCCTTTTCTTTTTCGAAATTACGAACCTTTGGAGTAGCAATCCTTCGGAATAACAAACCTTCCGGAGTAATAAACAAATAAATAAATTCGAAATTATATGTACCTCCGGGAAAAAGGGAAATATACACGTTTTGATAGTAAATTCAGAAAAGGATATTAAACGCACAAACAAATTTGCTCACATAAAAATAAAGAGAATCAAAATGCAAGCAATTTTGAGACATGCTAGACGAGGGGGCTGGTAATTGTATGGATTTCAAGCTGTGCAAAGAGTCTACGTTTATTGATCTTTGAAGAGATGTAATCATGTATACATGCATGCAGTTCAACGTCTTGTATTAAACTTCCTATGTGAGGTTTATTAAGACAGACATTTTATAAGCGGAGCGAATTAACAGTCTCTGAAGATACATTTATAACCAAAGACAAGCTTTGCGAATCAATATATCGAATTCTATGATCAAAATGTAATGATTTTTTTTTGTGCGGTTATTCCACATTATTATAAACAGTGACAATTTTTATTTTCTCTAGTAGTTGGTATAAACGAAAATGATGTCGTAATATTTCTTATAATCATAAATGATTTCAACTTTATAGCTATGAACAGGGCACAAAAGTGAACAGTGCAAATTAAATGGAAATTACGAATTTGCAGAGTTAGACCCTGCCCCATCCCCTACTGCCCTAAAGCCTAACATATGTCGCTTTGTTATATGAGGTGGTGTAACTTTTTTTGGGGGGACACGCCCCCTTCCAATCCACTGACCAAAATGAAATACAAAACAGAGAGAGGGAGAGAGAGAGAGAGAGAGAGAGAGATACAGGAGGTAAAGGGGGTAAAGGGGGGTAAAGGAGGGTAAAGGGGGGAGGGGAAAGGCAATGTAAAAAGCAGATGCCCCCCCCCCCTTTCAACACCGACATGCCACTCAAAACCATATTAATTTCTATTCTATCACTACAAATTGCTATTGAACATGAGCATGATTAAAATCAGAATCTAGCCGGAGTTATGGTGTCATACTCCTCATGATAACGTAAAACGTAAGAATAACTTCAGGTTTTTTTTATCGTAAAAATGTCCACATTAATTTCCTTTATTTGTTCCTCTTCTACAGAGGTTGCTATGACATTGTCTACGTGATAATATCCGAGTGAGCATAAAATAGGGTTAACATGTCAAATGTTTACGACTAAAACGAGAAAATGTACGGCTATAAGTTTTACATTTCAATATTTATTTTTGTAAGAATGAAGTGTATTTTTTTTCTTAACTCATAAATTCTGAAACAAACGCTGCTTTTCTAAGCGTAATAAATCACCCAATCAATTGGGAACCGAACGTACAAATTTAGACGACCCATGGGCAACATTAGAAAATGTTATTTTGTTTAAATGTAAAATGACTCGTGATATCTTTATTACCAGATCTTTGCATTTATAGTATGCATTGGTCTTTTTTTAACGAGTCACTACATATCATTGGTCTACGTTCTAGCCGAAGGCGGCAAAACGAAAAGGATGTCAGTTAGCTTACATGTATCGATTATTTGCATGTGGAAACATTTTTGTTGTATGTCAAACTTGTTCACTGGTCCTCGTAATGTTGATGATTTTTATATTATACACAAGGGAATACAAAATGATGAATACAAAAGTATATATTGACTTAAAAATAAAGTTGAGTTCAGGTTATGCGGTTGCATTGTGGAAGAAACGATGTGGAATCAATCAGAAACAGTTGATCATGTAGCAAATAAGTATTGACGTGTACTGCAAGGTTCTGGAGTTATCAAAGAACTTTGGCCCAGTTTTGGTACTTTCCTGAACGTATTGGATAGTGTGTAAAATACAATTGGGTACTTTTAGAATTGTCTTTTTTAGAATGAGATTTGTCCTTTTGACTCGTCCTACAAGAGGTTAGGTGAAGGTTAACATGTTAACCAGGCAGTGTATACAATCACTCCCCCATGCACCCAGTGGTGATCTAGGTCATGACCGCTGCACTTTGAATTACATCAAAGTTACGTGTATAAGTCACGTGTATCAATCGTATTTTCAAAATGAATTACGTGAATTGAAATTTTGTTAACACTTTTAAAAGTAAATTACAAGAAATTTGATGGACCTATATTGATGCCGGCTAAAGATTTCAATGGTTGTTAAGTTCATTATATTTTACATTTATTGTTATTTGTTTTACTTGTTATTATAGCTTAAATTAAATCATAAGACTTTTTATATTTGATTATTTGGTCAGCCACATATAAGGACCATCTCTTTTCTGGCTACTACCAGCCTAAGCAATTTCCCTTGTCCTTTTAACGACATTCATCCATGTTTCTAAATTGATTCTGTGTTTTTCTGTGTTTATCTATGTTAGTAATAGTAATTGTGTGATACTTTGTACACTGTACTTTTTGTTTACCATGTATGCTTTTTTGTATTGATTGGCAATTATAAATTGAATTGAATTGAATCGAAGAAAAAATGAAAACCGCACTCACAACTTCGTTTACGACAAAATTTAATTGACATGATTTAAATAGGAGCTGTGGAACCTGTCCAGGTACATTCACAGAAAACAATGTGAAGATGAATTTATAAAACGATGTGGAAATTTGGTTAAAACACTGAATACACCATTGCATTTGTTTTTTAACTGACGAAAAAGTACTTTGTGATTTTCACACATTAAAGGTACTATGTCCCATTTGCAGGCCAAAAAAATGAAAAAGTTAAATTCCAACTGCATTTGAAAGATAATACTAATTTAGAACTTCCCTAAAAAAGGCGGGGCTTGAAAATGTCTTCAAGTGGGAAAATAACGACTATTAGTTGTCAAATCGACTTTAGGGCTATAGAGCCCAAAAGTAATAGTCTTGATTTTCAGACAATTGTACCGAATGGTCATACGTTTTATGCTGTGCAAAGATTCAATCACTTTAATCTTGGCCATCACAAGAAGTGGGTTATTGATGTAGACAAATACTCATGTACCCTTTACAACTCTTTTCATGTATGTTATTACCAAAGAAGAAAAAAAGCCAGTCAGTCACTCAATAGTGTATGACAGTGAAGTCTAGCAAGTAAACGGGTTTCCTTGCATAATTTGAATATGAGGACACTGCTAACGTTTAAATTTCACAGATAGGACATACATGACATGTTCATAATTCTTGCAAAGTTCTACAGCATTTGAGGTTGGCTGCAAAAGGGACATAGTACCTTTAACACCAAGTACAAAATTTGGTTAAGTAGATTGTAGTATTCACTTTACATCGTTACACTTTTACATTATAGTGAAAATGAACAAGCGCTTTTTTCCTTATTCTTTTCATTTTTAAAACTAAAAATTTGACTAAGTAAGGAAATCAATGACGTAAAGCACTCGGAATTGTTACATTTTGGAAGAAGGGAAAGACTAATTAAGTTATCTAATAGACATTAATTCAACAGAAGAAAAAAAACTGTGCAGTGTGAAATTTGACACAAAACCACACGTCTCGGAGTTTACACAACCTTTACGAAGTAGCCTGTTTATGCATAGAAGCCGATACGGTTCTTTCAGACATGTATTCCATATTGTGTAGGCGTGCGTGCTTTGGGAATGTGCGTGCGCGCGTGTGTTTCAGCATTTAGTGGGTGGGTGGGTGACTCGGAAGCGCAGTTATTTATTAGATTTATCAATTTACTCAATTTAATCGAATACCGGTTGTTGGTACCATTCAGTACCCGTGTTTATTGATTGTGCTTATTATGCATAGGTCCTATAGGGGGATCCTCTTAGTTTCCACAGGAGAACAGTCTAAAACTACTGTATATATTCGTAAAATAATAACAATCCTAAGTTTTAAAAGAGGAATTAAGTTAACAATATTATGTAGGTCTATATTGATATTCATACAGTATATGTTCCCGTTACTGAACCTATGAATGTCTCAAGTATCAAAATTTAATTTGGGCTGAAATATGGATATGAACATTTCAAACATGTTTTAAACTCATACAGACATGCTAATAAGGCCTACGCCGGTAACAAGCATGATAATGGAATACACCTTGTAAACTATGCAAAGAAAATACTAGCTCGGTTCGAAACTCTTCCAAATATACACTCCACCCCTTCCCCTTATGAGACTTCTTGCCAAACAATTCTAGGGCCTAACACAACTGACTTAAAGGGGGAAAAACGTCAATAAAACCTTACAAACAACTTCCTCTGTCGAAAATCTTCGGGAAGTTGCAACTGTGAGTGGCCCAATATCCCTTCACGCTATATGTGTCACACTGCATAAAGGCATACTATAATAGACCGGGGCTGTGACTCACAAGTCTGTGTAGTGTCCAAAAAATGTGAAGGGTATAGCAGATTCTGATTAATCCAAAGATTGACTGCAACATGTACTACACCCTATCAACCCCCATTCTATTCCACTGCCCCCCCCCCCTCCTCGATCTGTATAATTCCTGCTGTACATGTTTCCATGAGAGCGCACAATGAGTGATAATTGCCTCTATTTATCTGGTATTAAAGATATTACGAATGTTTATTGATACAATTCAATATTTGTTTGGGCTTCAACAATATGCATTCGAATTGCAACCATTAAAGCAAACATTTGGTAACATAATTGTCTAAGCAAAATGAAATTTGTAGATCTGTGTCATTGTTTCCCGGAAGTAAAACAAAAAGAAAAAAAGGAGAAAAAGAAAAAAGAAAAGAAAAGATATTTATACATGTAATAACCGGCAATTTTTTTTCTTCAACGCCATAAATGTTCATCATTTTTAGCTGAAATATCCAATATGCCTTATAAATCACATTTGGGAAGATCTTGCACAGTTGACCACTTTCATTTTAATCTCAAATAGTTAAAAGTTAGACCTATCTTTCATATTATTTGATATGGTCTATAAGGGCACGGAGAAACGTGTCAAGATCAAGTGATTAAGTAGGAAATTACAGATCCGTTCCCTGTATATAGGTACAAATGTATGTCAAGAACTTCATAAGTCATGTAGATTCGCGACATATAAATATATGCGAAGTAATAGCCCATCAACGTTGAACAATCCTTTACGATTTACTTCAATAAATGTAGCGTTTATGAAAAGTTTACGATTACGCGTGTTTATGATGACCCACTTTTGTACTTTATTCAACTTGAAAAATAAGGATTGAGAAAAACTTTGACACAGCATGATTGTTCATTTTATAGTAAAAGAAAAAGATGGTAGAGTGAATTATTCATTCACACAAGAATATGGCAATACAATCTCAAATAAAGCAGTTATGAGTTAACAATAATGATTTATTATTCATTTGGTTTATTACATGAATCTCTGATTGCGGAGTTCAGTTTTCAGAGGTTATATTATTTTAAAAAAGAATGAAATACATTTTCATAATATATTGTAATGAATAAGCCTTCGAAGTAATAACAACCCAAAACATTTAGATTAATTTAACAAACATGACAATAGCCGCTCTCCAATCAAAATACAATTGGTATAAAACAATCATTAACAACATGCTTCATATTTGTTTCAGATGAGAGAAAATAATTCCCAAGGACATATAAATGTCATACTCACGTGCTAAACTATGGCTTGACATAGTACATAGCAGCAGCAACGCGATACACAACATAATCACATTCATATTTCCAAAGTAACAGATAATATCCACAGCGAACCCAGCACTGTCACCGTGCTTCTGCTGAAATATTAGAAGAATATAAATCACACAAATTGAGTTTTCCTCCCTCAAAGCTAAGAAGTCTGCTTAACAGTATAACTTGCGCGTTTATGGGATTAAGGTCGCACTAGACACATCGTATAGTTGGCCCAAGCTAAGCGGATTCCATGTTTTTCAGAACGAGTTGCAGAATAACTGTTTCGCGTTTTTGACTGGGGTGACCTCATACTCGGTTACCATAACGTTGGGACTAAGAGGATGTGAGTCTAATCATAGGGGGGCTTGGAGCTACCTGACTTTTGGAAAAGTTATGATGAGTTTTCCGTTCGCGTCAGCTGATTTGGTAAAAGTATGGGTGACATTGGTGCATGGAACAGTTTGGAAATTATGTCGGATCAGACGGATTTCAGATCTAGTTTTAGAACTGGGAGGGGGCGTTCCCATTGTCTTGTTTTCATTCTTTTTCACTTTTCATTAATGATGTATATTGGCCATAATATGTTTTTATATTTCTATCCTTATTAAATAAAGTTAAATACTCTCGGTGCCCCTGGGTCTCTATCTCTCTCCCCCCCCCCCCCCCCCCCCTCTCTCTATCTCTCTCCCTCTCTCTCTCTCTCTCTCTCTCTCTCTCTATCAATATATAAGTTTCTCTGTAGGCCTTTATCTTTCTCCCCTTCTCCCCTCTCTCATCCTCTCTCACTCATTTTTGTCTTTTAATTATTTCTTCCTCATTCTCTCCATTACCGTTTTTCTTCCCTACCTTCCTCCCCTACCGCTCCCTCTACATCCAAATCGCTCATTTTCTTTCTTCCCAGCTCCCTCTTTCCTTCCCCCTCCTTAATTCTCTTCTCTCCCCTTCTTATTACTCCTCACACCACATTCTTTCTCTTCTCACCATTTATTATGTCTTCTTCCAATTTTTCTCCCCAGACTGTGTTTCTCCTAGATAGTTAAGAGCATCTCTCATTGATTGATTAACCCCTGTCACATAAGCTCCTATTCGAGTGAACGGCTGCCTATCTGTATATGGAAACGGTGCACGGCTGCCCTCGACGGGAGTACGTTTCCCCCTCTCTTCCCGGCCTCAGCTATTTATAGATCGCCGGTAATATGAGGGATAACGGTAATCAATTTAGGGACTTACCATATATGATTTAGGTTTGTTAGATTCAGAACTCGTTCTCTAATAGACACAGGCATGAGTCGTGGGACGGTGCGGTGTGGTGAGATTTGCCACCCCCCCCCCTCATGAGTACATTTAAACTTTGTGTCTACAAATAAATAATTATGCGGTCTGCAATTTCGTAAATATGTTTTAAAAATAGGCCTTTCTATCCTTGTCAGCATATCAAAAAATCTAGCTGCACTCTATTTTATTTGTTTCTTGAATATGTTGCTCTCCTGACGGCAAAGGCTTTTCAGTGACTTTGGCGCAACTCAGACAATCTCCCCTAATCTAAATCGTTTAACAACCCCCTTATCATGGATTTTTTTTTTTGTAATACACTTTTTCGCTATTCGAAACAAATATTCAACGAAAGTTTAAATTGCCAGATGCGTATGCCCTTAGACAATACTTTTATGACATTAATATATTTTCTTTGCCAATATATCTCAAAATGAGTAAATGAGGAAACTCAAAAGCCAGGATATATCATGTTGAGGGCGCTCGTTATGGTAATTGAGTTGACATCATTGATCACCTAAAGAAAAGTCGGAATGAACAGATATAGCAAAGAAAATGAATCTCAATAAAAATGCACTATTGAAATTCGGTATCGCACATTAGTTCATTCAACTGTTACAAAATATGATAGTATCTCAATAGTCAACATGACAATTGCATACATCATTTTGTTGCTAGGTGGGACAAACATTATGTCTTACCCTACCTAACAATACGTAATATAAGCATTTTGCATTCTGATTATTGAAATACAATTATCGGTGATGGGTGAATGGAAGAAATCATTCGTATCAAGGAACTTCACAAAGACGTATGCATTAAATTTGGTTACATTGCAAAAATGGCTTATCAAGTTCTTGCGTCTGTTCGTTTCTTCTAAATTTCAGAATCGTGAGCAGAATATTCGTCTCCGGAGTTAAAATCTTTCTTCTTCGAGTCCAAGTCAGTGACAGGTCTACCATCCTTGGTACTGGACTTCGTGTACCTGACCACCGCCTTGTAAACAGCCACACTGAAGAGTCCTTCTATCATCATGATAGGACCGTAGAGCGACGGATAGGTGAAGACCTCGAACATGATGGGAGAGCCGTCGAACGTCAGGACGATCAGGGTCATAGCCAGAGAGACGTTCTGGAAACCCGTCTCGTAGGCGATGGTACGGCAATGCTGCGGGGAACGACGGAGAGCCCAGGAGATGAGATACCCGAGGGCGGCGCCCAGGGCAGGGAGGGTGAGGACGCAGAACCAGACCTGCCAGGAGACCAAGTACATGCCGGGGTTGATGATTGCCGTGAGGGTGACGCTGGTGGCTATTCCAAGGAAACCCAAGATGCTCGCAGCCTTAAAGGGGAGACGAGGAACAGTAAGATTAAAGGGGGTGGAAGTGACTGTATGGATTTTAACTACAATATAGGCCGATTATGACTCCACAATAATAAAAAAATGAAAAAACAAAAAATAATTATGAAAGAATTATAATTCAAAATTCTCTGTGATACAGCATATGGCATTGTGGTTAATACTGAACTTTAAAATGAACACTGCTCTCAAATGGAAAGAAATTGTACTATGGCGGGCACGTGAACACCCCCTCATTTTGCGGGCCAAACAAAGAAAGAGAGAGAGAGACAGAGAGATAGGGAGATAGAGAGAGAGAAAAGGGGAGAGAGAAAGGGAATAGAGAAAGGGGGAGTGGAAAATAACGTGAAAATAAGACGGTAGGACCCCTCCCGCACCCTTTTCCTATTCAAAGGCATCGTTAATTAAGTTCCATTCACCTATTAAGATATCACTCCCCCCCCCCCCCCCCCCACAAACAAAAAAATGATATCAGTGCCTCCTCAGTGCTGGGATCTACATTATGTCACCGAATATAAGCCCATTTCATAATCCTCTGTGATACAACTAAACGATATTCATTTTTTATAAACATAAAGTCTTTTTTTATAATGAAATGTGATACCATTAACCATTTAAATAATTGAAATGGACGCTGTTCACTTTTTCATAATTTGCTATGCTATAACTGAAAATTTCCGATGAACTGACTTTTTAAATAAACGATGTCCACTCTATAACGTTCTTTTCATAGTTCTCTATGATACAACTGACCGTGAACAATAAACATGACCATGAAAGAACCATTTTCCGACCATTTCCAATGAACTGACCTTTGAGATGAACGATGTCCACTGCTCTCTCTTCCATCGGATAACCATCCCAATCGCGACAGGGATCACGATAGAGACAAGCGCCGTGACGATACTCACGAAGGGAATGACCGCATTATCATCAGTCCACCTTCGACTATAGATGAACAGGTTCAGGGGCATTAACCCAATGGCAGCTAAGGTTGAGATGGTGGTCATGCTGATACTGAAATTAAAAGTGGTTTTATAGATTTTCAGTAATCTCATGTCGCCTCTCTAAACAAAATTGATGGCGAAATTTCACTAAATTGTACCTTCTTTATTCTTTCCACATACGGGACTATTAGGGTCTTGTTGGTAAACTCAAATCAGAGGGTACTTGTATATACTGTATATATATAAATATATATAGTCAAGTAAGTCAAGTAAGTAAAAGTGTGTATGTATAGGCATCTGATACTTGTCTTTCTCAGCTGTCGGGTAAAATAATGATCATCAAGCTACAGAAGAGCACTGTGGACACCTGCCCCCCCCCCCTATCCACATGGAATGGAGCAAAAATAGAAGAGAGAGAAAAGAGGAAAGAAATAAAAATAATGAAGAGAAACAAAAAAGAGAGGGAAGGAGGTAAAAGGCGTAGTATGTTAATGATATGACCCTCTCCCGCACAGTTTATAGTGATCAGACCTCTGGAATTATCCATCCTGCTAAACAAGTGACATTCCTAAGGATACCAATGAGTCCCCACCCCCCCCCCCCCATGATACCAATGCCCACTCCCCTGTGATACCAATGCCCCCCTCCCATGATACCAGTGCCCCCATGATATCAATGCCCCCACCCCATGATACCAATACCCCCCCCCCCCCCATGATATACCAATAACCCCTCCACCATGATACCAATGCCCCTCCCCCATTATACCAATACCTCTCCGCCGTGATACCATACCCCCTCCCCCATGATACGAACGCCTACTTCCCCCATGATACCAATAACCCCCATACACACTCCCATGTGATACTTATGCTCCCTCCCCCATTATACCAATGCCCCTTCCCTACATTATACCAATGCCCCCTCCCCCATGGTACCAATGCCCCCTCCCCACATGATACCAATGCCCACTCCCCCATGATACCAATGCCCCCTCCCCCCATGATACCAATGCCCCCTCCCCCATGATACCAATGCCCCCACCCCTCATGATACCAATGCCCCCCCCCCCGATGATACCAATAACCTCTACCCCATGATACCAATAACCCCTCCCCCATGATACCAATGCCCCCTCCCGCCCCCCCCCCCCCCCCATGACACCGATGCTCCCTTCAATACGATCCTAAAGCCACACCTGAGACATATATCTCCTTTGGTCCAGAAAGCAAAGAGGTTGGAGACGGTTCCTCCGGGGCAGCACGACATGATGAGCACCCCTAACGACATGGGAGTGGGTAAGGAGAGGGCGAGAGCGAGGCAGAAAGCAGACAGGGGCATCAGGAGGAACTGGCATAACATTCCGATCAATACGCTCTTCGGAACACGGAACTGAAAGACAAATGATTTTGATCTGATTTGATTTGATTCGCCAAATTCACTTCATGGAAAGGAAATACAGAATAACTCAATGCTTATTTCCTATTGATCCTAGTAAAAAACTTGATAAAAGAAGAGATGTGTCATTTGACTTACATAATAAAAATGATGGACAACACTATGAAACATATTAAAATTCTTGACGGCAATCTTCTCTTAGAAAACTATGGAAAGAAAAAGCCAACTTGTTTTTCTCTGGGGAAATGAAGGGGTGCGATCTATCGGCCCAATTTGGACAATACATTTGTTGACAGTGATTAAACCCGTTGAAATTCAAAAGAACTGTTAACGTTTATGACTTCGCGTATTATAAGAGGCGCAATCGCATATACTCATTTGAATACTGTGCGGTTTCTTTCATCGCTTTAGGGCTAACCTTGTCAGAAAAAAAAACCTTATGATATACGAAAGTCTTTAATAAAACTGACATTTTTCAACGACTTCCCCATATGCGTCGATATCACAGACAGAAGCTTTCAGTCTTGGGGCTGGGGCTGACCATACATAGAAAATTCTGGGGAAAGTTTACTGTCAATAACGATTTATAACTATATGAATTTCAAACTGGTAAGTAAGCGCATGAGGCTACAGGTACATGTACATGTACCGACAGTGCTCAATACTATATGACCTATACATGTAATTTGTAGACTGGAGCAGTTTATTCTTCCATCTGTATAGTTAGTTGTACAGTCTGTTTCGCCCGAAAGGCTGTACTAAACTTAACCTGAACTATATTTATGTAGTATGAAGATATGTGCTTGGGGTTACAACACGAGAGGTACTGATCGTCCTTGGAAATTAAAGATACTGGACAATACAACATTACTGAACTGTAAATATTGAACTTTATGGCTTTCAGACACGTAATATTAAATTATTTCTCGTTTATGCTACTATTGAAAAAATAAATGTATGAAGCCCTGACAATGTAAACACTACAAAAGTCTTCCCATGCATTTGTATTTTAAGTAAACATAAAGTTATGTCAATTTTATGACCTATATTTGTTGGTTTCTTATACTTATATATAGAGGTAAAAGTTTGCTTCAATACAAAGAGGAATTTCATACACAGTCAACAAAAATTATAATTTAATAGTGAAGAGATGCTTTTACAACGTATTTGGATGCAAAGGCATGAACGGAAAGAAGCGATATCATGGTTTCCATAATCAAGACCTGTCCATCACTACAACATTGAGCATTTGGGGCAGTTCTTGGACTGAACGGGGGTAAACATTAAAAGAAGATAGAAGATTATTTGACATACCACTTCTTTGAAATCTCTAGGTTGGACTACACAACCCATGGCAAGCATCAGGAAGACTAGGATTACGATCAACGTGATCTTATTGGCTTGTTTCAAGGCTGCGATGTGAGGAGGAGGAGGAGGTGGAGGAGAGAGACCAGTGGTCCAGTTATCCAGTCCCGTCACCATTGTAACATCGTCGGAAAACATCTCTTCATCAGATCGCATCCGTGTGGATGTTTCGAAAGAATCCATGGTGCGATGAACTCTGTTCTTCTTTCGTGTAATACAGTTAGCTATGTCTCGACCGGGTAATGATGCCAGAGATCAGCCTGAAGAGCAATTTAATTTAACCACAAAATAACTACGGAGAGGTTAGAACAAGGGTACGTGAAAGAAGGTGATGGAGGTGCATAGCCGTCTACCCCTTCTGAAGGAACGGCACAGTATGATGATGAAAGGAGAGGTAGAGGTACAAAAGCCCCAGCTCCGCTAAAATGGTAACTGTCTTTACTCGCACTCAGTCAACTATTATCAGACATTGTACTCAACTGCACTGCACCTCAACAGTACGACAATACACCTGACGGTGGCCTGTACTGCTACTGAAGAAGAAGAAGAGCTAGTGGAATAAAAAGGGGAGAGCAAACGAGAAGCACTCCATAAGAAAAGTGCTAGTTCACGTACCTATAAATCTGATGAAGCACATAGTCAGTTCTCTTTAACGAAGCCAACACGTATGAATTTTATTGTCTGTGAACTTAGGCTGCGTGACAAATTCAAGATCGGAAGCACGAGTGGATCCAGGATTCTATAAGGAGGGGAGGGGGGGGGCTATACCGATGATTTGTGACAAGCAAGAAAAGAAAAGTGTAGTTATCACATTTTGGTTGTATAATTCATTTTTTTAAGAAAACAAAAAAATCAATTTCAAAAAGACACAACGCAATTAAGAGTTTTTTTTAAATCTATGGACTCAAGTTTTTAAAAGGGGAATATACCCCCCCCCCTCCCTCCGATTTGGCCCCTGACCATTAGGAAGTGTGGGAATGAGATCGATCTCACGCTACTGGAATTGTTTCTATTTTCTGTCACATAGTTGCGACCGGGGCATGTAAACTTCCTATAATTATGTAGCTTCATGTCCTTCACAAAAGGATAGGTTAGATTGTGTTTCTAAATGCCTGGTGAAAATGTTCTGACCGTTATTTCAACTCAAAATACAGGGCTGTCAAGTTGTCAACCCTTGGGAAACTGCTTGGAGGCCTCGTATGCAATTTTTTTTTTTTTTTTTTTTTTGCTCAACGGGGGGGGGGGGGGGGGGGGGGGGGGGGGGGGCGGGGGGAGGGGATAGTGAGCATTAAAAAAAGGAGGAGGCGGGCAAAAAGGAAGCTAAGCGATTGGGATCGAGAAACACTTTATTTGTGTTATTTGGCCTATTAATGATAAGAAATTAAATCATAAAAATACCGATTGTGAGATTTTAAAACACTTCGCCATGTTTCGGTCTAATGAATTTTCCATTTTTATTTGCCACTTTTACACCAGAATACTTTTTCTGTCTCGAATACGTGAGCTGAGAGATCTCTTCCAAAATCCGCGATTGTGCTTGTTGTTCGGGCAGAGAGCAACTAATAAGATTTCACATTCTGTTTTAAGTGAGTATAAAGACATTCATCCAGTACGGGTATTCTGATACATTTTAAAGCTGCTTGATTTGGTCGATTAAAAGACGCGGGTACTTTAATGTACGGTCCCATATAATAGTATTTATGTCATGAGTTTCTTTCATGACTGAGGCCTTGGGAGATTGAATCGAAAAAATCCCCGCTGCCTTCGCGTCGGCAGCGGCGACACCCCTCTCCCCCTACCCTTCTTCTTCTTCTTCTTCCCCCTTTTGAGTACAGACCTCTTTACAGAGTATTATCGTACTATACTGGGGGTGTGTGCAGGTGGACCACTACACCGGGGTTTACTCCTAGTCTTATACGAATATGACTAGATCTATGACAAGTATTCATTTTATTGAATGTGAAAATTTTATTACTGTGGAATCCCCCAAATTTTAGATTACACAAGTCACAAAGGAGAAAATTCAACAGAAATGAGGCAAAGACAAAATGATGCTTCATTCCTGTTGTATGAGTCTGTGTGTGGAGGAATGAGTGTTTTCACAATACTGTACTAATCGTACCAAGGACGGGTGAGATAGTTTCGTCATTCACAGTTGCAGTTTCATCATTCTGTAGTTTGATACCATATTGCCATCACCTCGGCTCTAGGCTGTACCCTTGCCAGCCATTTATTCTGTGTTTTTGCCACATTGAACAATTAAACAAATATAAAAATGCTATAAATGTTCATTACTTTATTAATATTTTAATAATTTCTCATTCAATACCAAAGATATTAATCATAAATTTTTTTAAACGCTGCTATTTCATTGTTTTATTAATATTTCAATAATTTCTCATTCAATACCAAAGATATTGTTATCTGCAAAGGTTTTGACTCCACGGTTTGGACACACAACCATTCAGAAAACTACTTATGTTAAACTTAAAGGGTTCTTTAAAATCCTTGAGAAGATATTAGTCAAATGCATGATAAACCTGACATCATGAATTTAGTCTCAAAACTGTTCTGAGAGCAATTTTATACATACACATGCTGAGTGAAGAATTCAGTTATTAAACTGAGACTACTGACATTTTCCTTCATTTCTTTCATAGCTCTCGTCCATTTGACTTCTTTCGGAGCTTGAGTCGGAGAGTTTACGATGAGTGGTCATTGGGGTGAGATGTCTGGGTCGATTGTTTCCCCTGTGACATCCTCTGTGGTGGATATGGAAGCCCTGGCTATGAAGTCACAGAGTGTCCAGGTTAAAGTTCCTCATCTTCATCAGCCTTCTGCCCAACAGAAGCCACAAGTTCATCAGTAAGTATTTATCAAGGGATGGCATTTGATTTATTATCTTGATTATATTTCTGTTGATGTTATAACTTTGATTTAACCAAAATTCAGAGGGGTGTCGAAATGTCAACAACAAAAAATATACCAGTACACTTTATTTTTAAGCGTTGGCTCTTTACAGGCTCTGGTTGATTCTTGAATCCAACAGGAGACGGCTTCAGTTGGGGGAGGGCATGGCAATGTGGCAGTCTAGAATTTCACTCCATAGCATAATAGACTTACAGTATAAATAGGAATCCTGGAGGTTTATCCGATAAAAAAATAAGTAGAGAAAGAGAGAAAAGAATGGAGCCTTGAGTAAGAAAAGACTGCTTCTACCAAAAATATATTGAAATCAGATTAACATCTTTCTCTTTTGAATTATCTCTTTCTTCATGTTTGATTTTCTTCAACAGATTGCAGTCTGAATTATGTCGCCCTGATGTGACCAGTCTTCACTCTATAGACTTGCTCAAGCATTGCAGGCAGATCAGGACGAGAATGCTCACACACCAACATCAGCAAGAGTCATCTGTAAGTTCTACCACGTAAATGTATACATAGCTGAAATTTCTTTATCAGAATATTATTTTTTTAACCATTTTGGAATATCTTAAAGGTACTATGTCCTATTTGCAGGCCCAAAAAATGGAAAAGTTCAATTCCAACTGCATTTGAAAGATAATACTAATTTAGAACTTCCCTAAAAAAGGTGGGGCTTGAAAATGTCTTCAAGTGGGAAAATAACGACTATTAGTTGTCAAATCGACTTTAGGGCTATAGAGCCCAAAAGTAATAGTCTTGATTTTCAGACAATTGTACCGAATGGTCATACGTTTTATGCTGCGCAAAGATTCAATCAGTTTAATCTTGGCCATCACAAGAAGTGAGTTATTGATGTAGACAAATGCTCATGTATCCTTTACAACTCTTTTCATGTATGTTATTACCAAAGAAGGAAAAAAGCCAGTCAGTCACTCAATAGTGTCTGACAGTGAAGTCTAGCAAGTAAACGGGTTTCCTTGCATAATTTGAATATGATGACACTGCTAACGTTGAAATTTCACAGATAGGACATACATGACATATTCATAATTCCTGCAAAGTTCTACAGAATTTGAGGTTGGCTGCAAAAGGGACATAGTACCTTTAAAGAAAAAACATTGATTGAGATTTATATTTGAAGGAAGATTATCATTTATTATCAAATATTGGTTATAATTGAAATTATACATGGTTTTATCAAAATAACGAAATCAATGATAACATGTCTGTTGTTAAAATTGTTGTACTCTGGATAAACGTTGTGCCTTAAAATACTTTAAACTAATATTTAATAAATAATATCTTTCATTCATCTATACCCTCCCCTCCCACCACTTAAGAAGTATTCTATGGGCCTTTTTCTTCTTTTCTTTACATAATGCACTTGTATTCATTCTAAAGCTCCTTTTCTTTGGCTTGTTCAATTGTTTTGAATAGAAAGGAGAGGATAGATTTAGCAGTGCCAGACTACCACCCCTACCACCACAGCCTCAGGTGCAATCTTCTGACAAGTCATCTATCCCTGTCGTTACTGGTTTAAGAGAGAGACCAGGGTAAGAAAAGTTTATTATTTTGGTTTGGAGTTAAATACTATTGGTCAAAATACTATCACATGACACTTAGGGGCTTCCTTGTAAAGCTTGTTCTTGTGGTTCTGAACTAGACAACCGTGCTTTGGGACCACTCACTCCCAATTCTTTTCATATCAAGGACTGCATGGATATTTTTAGGGTTATCTTGAAGTTGATTCCAATGCTAATTATCCATGATTGCATCTACAAATCTACTTTTAATTTGGTGTTACCTTAGGATTTTTTTTAGAGTGGAATGTTGGTACCATAACTTGCAATACCCAATAATAAAGAAATATTTATAGCTCACATTTTTACTTTATTATTATGTCACGATTTGTCAAACTTAGTGCAAATATACTTTTTGATTTATATTCAATTCAATTTGTGATAATTCTATTCATTTTATTTTCACATTTGAATAAAATGAACAATCACAACGATAATAACATGCATCAAAAGAGAAAATAACAAGTACCCGGTATACAACACAAAAAATTCAAATATAAATTCTCGAATGATGATTTCCTGACTTATTTACAGGTGTACTTTACCACATGGATGTAGAAAATATAAGGTCTAACTCTTTGCAATCAATATTTAAAAAATGGGGGAAATATTATACTCAGTGTTTGTTTTATAATTACTTCATTGCCAACTTCACACTCTCAAGAAAGAAAGATTACCGACAGTCCAATCCTCGCCCCTCTCTCATATGGTGCAACCGTAAGCCTACTGTTTATCATTTTATATGTTAAAATAGCTTAATACCATTTTAAAAAATTCCCTTCATTCAGGTGTCCAAGATTAAAACTGGCCGATGGAAGCATAGAGATTGATGCAGGGACCGCCAGACAGCTCAGCTGTAGGGCAGTGGCCACCATCTGTTCACATAATGGATATGATTGTAAGTTGAATGCCCGAATAGAATAGTCAACTGTAAGTCATAATGGTCAAGCTGTAATTGATCGTCAGTCAATGTATAACATTATTCTTGAATTCCTGACCTTGACTGTGGGCCCAAGAATAACTTCACCAAAATATTTTTTCTTCGGAATTAGGGATTTATAATTTCATTACAAGTACCACAAAAATGTAAACTACGGTAACTACAATATTCAATCTAAAACATTACCTATAACACATTAGCAATTCATGCTATCTTTAATAAATTTTAGAACATAGAAAATGGTGGAATAGAAAATGTTGTACTCATTTGCAAGTGGAAGCTTGAGTACGCTTCTATGTCTTTCTGATCATCAAAATAAAAGATTGGGTAGAATTGGGATTTTGTTCCTTTGCACATTATAAGTGTAATATTGCATACCTCACCTCTGCATTTGTACCATTGATGATTGAAAATGTTTCACATAAAACTCTAGCTTTCTCTTAGAAAAGTAAATACTCTGGTGAATTTTTCATCAATGAAATAAAGATAACTAAATTCAAAAATGATAACAAAACATATTAGCTTAGATTTCAGCAACCTAGTCTATCAATTGACAAGGTCTGGACTGCGTAGAGTGTCAGACATTTATGATTTGCATCATTAGTCGACAGCTGTGACACCTTAACTTCATGATATTTCTTTCAATCTTTTTTTTTCCCCCTCCATATTCCTAGCAAGTCAGGAATCTTCATTAGAAACATTATCTGACGTTCTCCAGGAGTTCTTATGTAACACCTGTAAACTATTGAGAGTTGCTGTAGACAGAGAGGCTCATACGGGGCATACAGGATTCCAAGTAAGTGGGGCTATTAAAAGTAATACATGCAATTGGACAATAGTACAGTAGATTAATCAAAGAGGGGCAGGTGTTAACGTGAGACTCAGTCAGATTTATCTACCCTTTTTTTAATACATACTACACCCTTTCAAACTTTTTCTGTGAATGTTTAGGTTTATGAACATGGAAGTTCGAATGTTGTCGTGAAAAATCTAGTTTGATATATTACAATACAACATGTTCACCAGTTAGACCAGTTACACCAATTGTACCAGTTATACCAGCTACACCATCTACACCTGTTACACCATACCACTTAATACACCAGTTACGCTAGTTAAATCAGTTACACCTGTTTATGCCAGATATAAATGTGATGACTGTACTCTGAATTGAAAAGCTGTTGTAACCAGAAAAGTATTTTAAAAGAGAAATGCCCTATTATTTATTGTCACTCACCACCCAATTTACCTTGCTTCCCATATTCTGTGGGCCAGATGTTTTAACACAAAGTTACCTGGCACTTTTGAATCTTTGTTTATCTCTGTAAGGACACCCTTTCCCAAGTATTCCATGAGATTGGTGTCGGTAGCACACAGACACTTATCAACTTCTGGAAGACGAGGATACAAGACTACCATGACCGCATCTTGAAACAGACAGAGGAAATTAGAGAGAAATATGAAGATATGAAGGTATTTAAGCAAGCCATATTGGTTGTGATGTAATGGATGTGTCACAAGATCTCTAGATCAGAGGGGCGTTTCACAAAACTTGTCATCATTGACAAATGACAGTTGTTGTTATAAGCTACTGAATTCCTCGCTTCTGATTAGTTATCAGCAGATTTGTAACTGATTTTTGTGAAACACCCCCCCCCCCCCAGGTGTCAGAGGTTCAAATCTCATTAGGGGCAATAATGAATCCTAGAATTGATGTTAAAGAAGACAGTTGTAACAAACGAAAAATTAACAGGCCCCGTAGAGCACCATTCAAAATCCAAGACATAAACTGAAAGGTATATGGCCCAAATTTTGATAAGAATGCATTCTTTAATTGACAAATTTTGTGTCTTTATTTTAAGGTGTATATTGTTCCATAAACTAAGTAAGCAGTTTTAACCTTGAATTGAGGCTTTGTGACAGTTATTAAAACCCATTAATATTATGTCAATTTATTTTCAAAAGTTTATCAAACAAACTGGTCATCAATATGCCTTATCCTCGTGTTAATCCACTTAGCACATGCATTTTCATATCAATCATTAACTGTGTCTGATTGTAAAACTTTGATTTTACAGAACCCAAATTACCAGTCACAAGATGACAAGTCTCCAAGGTATGGAAGAACTTTCTACAAATTTCTATGTCATGGTACTTATGTCATTAGTCAGCCCAACGAACAGATCCATGTATTTTATACACTGTCTTCCATTGCTTCTCTGCACATTTTTTCCACTTAATATCTTTTTTTTATGCCCTCTGTTTTCAATATTTGACCTACAAAGCAACTGGAGTCGTCTTTTACTTAAAGGCATCGTTTAACAATGTAAAATCTGAGATGCATGGCCCTACGTGTTATCAGTGTCTGTGATATGGTGTTATATTGAAGCCCTAACAAAATTGTGGTTAAAAATTCATGAAGTGCCTCAAAAGAGTAAAAATCCTTAAGTGACCGGTTTTTACCATACTCGTTTTTCCCAATAGACTGTAGTGTTATGAAAACCGTTATGAAAACATTTTTTTAAATTTCGATTTCCAATCATAAATATCTTTATAATCAGACAGGCGATCGGCTTGTAAAAGTTATGGGGTTCCTGACTGACCTAAAGGTTTATAATTATCATTGCAGCATTAGCTAAATCCAGGATTTTGTTTCAGATTCTGAGACAAAGTTACCCAATCCCTTTAATGTATGAAGAAGGGATCTATGGACACATGCTTCAGTAAGCACCTCCTCATATGATATTCTATTAGTCCATTTTAATGAGAGAAAAAATCTTCACAGGAACCACATTTCTGCCTAGGTAACCATCAGTCCCTTATATCTTTTTTTTCTTTGTAGAGTCAAAGAGGAGCCTATGTCGGATGCATCCTTCCACGATCCTCAGTCACAGCCCAAGGACGATGTAGCTGAGAACCACAGCGAAACATCCTCTTCAGAGACACCATCGAATCAGCCACTCTCGTTTCACGGCCTCGGGTAAGCACTGGTAGACCTAGACCCTTTGGCCCGAATGCACAAAGGAGGTTTATCTTAAAGGCACACTGTCCTACTTGTAGCTACTTGCTCCCTCTATATAGAAAACTTCCCCAATCAGTGTCTGTTGGTCCCCCATGATCCTCTTTTTCTTATGTTAAATGAAAGCTGGGTTAATGAGATAGCCACCTGTCACAGTGACCTCGCTGGCTCGCTGTGTGGTCTAATCCCTTCTGGCTGAAGTAGTAAAGCCTCCCTTTAACCCATGGTTCAAACCCTCATTTACATAACCCATGATTTTAAAATTAGCGCAAACTAAGCATATTTAGCCTTGCGCGCTTCTCTCACTCACCAAGTTCTTGCTATGTGATGGACTGTAGCATAGACTCTAATTGTGTTCTGTTTTAGTGCCTAACCAATAAACAGCACAATTACCACTTACATATAATACTCCTTGTGGTATCTCACAAAAATCTTCCACCTTTGTAGGTGGTCGTCTATCACCAAAATGCTATGATTTATGTGGTCAGTAACTCTCAGACCTATAAATACCCATTCATTCATAATATAATCATAGCATGTGTCTTTGCATAAATAAAACTGAACCAAAAAAAAAGACTACTAGTCTTACACAGTACGTTTATTAAAAACCAATGTAATTTACCGGTATCATTTTCAGTGGGATGGATTTGGATGACTCCGGTGGAGCTGTGACAGTGGTAGAAGCAGGAGAGAGAGGAGAGGAGGGGGTGGTGGATGAGAGTAGCAATGAATGGTACGCTGGGGTTAAGGAGGAAGACAATGGAGAGGATGTAGGAAGCACGGCAGCCGGGATGGGTGGCGTGAAGAGAGAGCTAATGAGTGGAGATGATGAGAACTCACAAGACGTGGTAAGTTAATAATATTTCTAATATTTCTGCTTATATAGCGCTTAATACAACGGCAATGTCCAGGTTTCTAAGCACTTTACATTATTACCCCAGTCATCCGATTCTGGCTTGCCCGCACTCAATGTATGCACTTTCTCCACTGCCTGGGGAGCATTCCAGCAAGAGCTACTAGACTCAAATTGCTAAGCATACTACGTTGGCTTTCGCATCCTACCGGGTACCCATTTAACACCTGGGTGGAGAGTGGCAAATGTAGATCAATGTCTTGCCAAAGGACATTAGTCCAGTGACGTATTCACTCATCCACAACACCTCTACTAAAGTTGTAGGCATTTGCCTTGATGGCCTGAGGTATACCCGTTATACCTCTAATAACAGTTATCAGGGATGCCAGTTTTCAGGCCCTGGCGATTTATTTTTTAGACCATAGTTAATTTTTTTTTGGTGTTAAATAGCTCATTCTAGGTAATTTTCAGGCCCTCTGATCAATTCTGACTGGCATCCCTGAGTTATACCTTAGGTGCCATGATACGATGCTAAAGCGTTCAAGGAATTTCTTCCTGGGTGGAGTGTAGCAAACATAGATTAATGTCTTGCCATGTCAAACCACGAACCATGGTATATTTAGTCTGATGACCTATCCAGGAGACCATGACACATAATTATTTTTGTAAATTTTAAAACAAAACAGTAAAAAATAATAGGAGACCATGTAAAGCACTACATTCACTAAAAGAGGTATCTCATTAAAGTGATTGAAGTTCTTATTAGATATCTGCTATGCTGGGGGAAATGAATTATGTCCCCTTGGAGCTTTTAGAGTGTTAATTTCTCAGCAAACGTAACCATTGCCAAATCATTTTCTCAATGATTCTATTACAGAAGATAGAAGAAACCGTAATTGGGGAATCCCCTCTTGGATCACAGTTAACTACAAGCCACACCCTGGATGTTGATACCACCTCTCCTGTGGAGAAGAAGATCCACTTAAATATGCCACCAAGAAAGAAGTAAGTATAAAAAAAAAATCCATTTTTATCAAACATCTTGAGTATTCTTCTAAATATTAGATGTAGAGGGGGTACTTGCAAAGCAGGTCTACTTGGCTGGCTGTGAACAGGACTGGCTTGTTTTAAAGAAACATACATGAATAAATAAATATTATTATTAATGTCCCAAATACATATTATTCATGTACTTGCAATAAATCTCCTAGGAAGATGTTGAAGACAAATCAACCTACAGACAATTATTAACCTGGTTAATCATTTATTGTAAGTCCAATGGAGAAGGAAGAACCAACCTTATAGATTCATATTGTCAAAATTCCATTTATACATTTTTGTTTGTGTTTCATAGAAACTAATTTTATATTTCTCATGTAAGATACATTGTTCATATTTTGTATTTTTGAATAAATTTCTGTGTATCTCACTCTCTCTCTCTCTCTCTCTTTCTCTTTCTCTCTCTTCTGTCTTCGTCCCCTTTTTCTTTTTCATATTTTAGGAAAAAGAAGTGACATGGATGCAAGAGCTGTCTTTATTTTACTCAAAAAATGCTACATGTATTAAGGCTGACCTTACTTATTTATGGACAAGATATGTTGCTACTTGTACAACTGCAAAACCTCTTGTCTTTCTGAGTTGATAACTTTGATACCGGAATTGGACCAGGACATCAGTGAAATATGTTTTGTGTAGACAGTATTCCTCTAACCAGTATTCAAATATTACATAATACACATTAATGCAGAACCATATTTTATTAGTGATTAAGTGAAGATGAAGAAATTAACAATTTCTTGTGCTTCGTGCCCAAATTTCCAACTGTTCGTTTGAATCAACAAGTGAAAAGTAATCTCTATATTTCCATAATTCATCTCTGAGGAGAGTTTGATTCCCTTAGTTGTGTTGCTAGTAGGACCAATAGAGAAGCCAGCATCTATCTGTTGAGAAACCAAGATTTACAAGTATAAGATTTGATAAATTTGTTGAATTATGACTGAATATACTTCCAACCAAAAGCAGATCATAGCAAACATTTCCAGCTTACACTAATGGTAGTGACAGTCATAGAAATAACTCCTTCATAATTCCAGTTCTTATTCTACATACAATCAGATTTGTCCTTTACGTCCTGATTTCTTTTATACCATTCTAGAATACAACATGCAGTCTCATTTGTTTATTAATAGCTCAAATAACTGTAAATCCAGATCATGTTAATATCCTTTTATCATTCATGGATATCTCATTGCATTCAATCCCCTAATAATATGTAGTGTTAGACAATTACATTGTGTTATCTCCAAATCACTTCAGGATGTGAAATGTCATTAAATGAGGTCAGGTACTATATCACAACCTTGGAAATATGCAAAATTCTTGCAATCATTTTCAATCGGTCAGTATGCAGTTGTACACTGTATTGTTATGCATATTAGATGTTAGCTGTACAAGTAGAGATATGATGAACATAACTCTTTTATAGCTGTATAACTTGATATTAGTTAAGTCATGTTACTTTTCACATAAATATTGTGCATGTGTTTATATCTATATTAAATATTCAATCTATATTTTGGTGTGGTTTTCTTTGGCAATGAGAATTTTAATGAGAATAACTGACAGGATTGAAATAGAGAGAGAAAGAGAAAGAGAGTGAGAGAGAGGGAGGGAGGTGGAGAGAGAGAGAGAGAAAGAGAGAGAGAGAGAAAGAGAGAGAGAGAGAGAGAGAGAGTATTTGTGGAAATGAAGGAAGGAAGATCTAGTATGAAGAGACGGTGAAGAGTAAACTTTGGAAGAAGAAAAGAGGGGTATGACAGGGATGGAAAGAGAGCTTCAGAGGAGAGAGGAAACTAGAACTATAATGAGGGAGGGGGTGACAGAATACTAGAGAGTGTAGAGATAGATAAGGAAAGAGAAGAGAGTATATCGGAAAGGGAAAGAGAAAAGGTAGTTCGTCAGAGGCAAAAAGAGAGAAGAAAGGTGCAGGTGAAAGAGAAAATGTAAGGGAAAAGGATTATATGATGGAGGGTAAGAGGGGGAAAAAATATGACTAGACACCCCCACCCCCACCCCCAGCCCCCCTCCCCTCCGCTCCCTTATCGGAACATCAAGGGGACCGCGGGGGCGTGGCTGAGCGGTGATTTCCCAGTAGTTATAGCCTTTGTAAAGTCTCCAAATCAATTATTTTGCATGGCTTTGTGTAAAATTTGACTAAAACTAATGATTTTTGTCTTCATTTGATCTAACATATTACGTAATATAATTTATTTCGAGAATTACATATTTCAATATATGAGAGACGTTAATATTAAGTTTGAAGATTTACCATATGCTCAAAACGACTCTGAAACAGCTAGCTGTGCGAGGAATTAGGAAATCACTGCGATCAACAATCAAGCAAGGTGAATCAGATCGGTGGTTTGTGCAGTGCATAAGAGCCGCCGCTATAGGAATCGAATGAGCGGTAGGGTAACATAACACACGCCAGAGTTTCTCCGATGGTTTGTGATGGCGGACGGCGAGCCCGCGTGTCACCGTTTGGTGTTTCTCGGAGCCGATCGCAGCCCGTCGCTCCTCACTGATACGGTTAAACTCCCTGTGTTGAAACCAGGAGAAATTTTAGCTAAAGTTCGTCTTGCAACAATTTGCTCCTCCGATCTTCACACCTTACACGGGAAAAGAAGGGGAGATTATCCTTGGTAAGTTATTGAAAATTGCAATAGGGTCTAATCAAATTTAATAAATGTCATGACAAAAAATGTCAACTGAAAATGAATATCATGATGACAATGAATGTTTAGTTTCAGATTACTTGTTGTTGATCAACTTGATGCTGATCAGCTTCTTCAAGTTCTTGATGAAGTTTTAGCTCAGAAACTTTGAACATATAGAATATGACTGACAAGGAAGTGAAAATGTCTACACTTGTGTGTAAAGCACGATTAGGATTAGTTTCTGAAATTTCCGGAAAGGAAATATAATTGACTTGGGGGAGCTAGGAGAGACTCAAGAATTATTTTTCTTTAACTCTTGACAGTTTTGTCGCTATTAAAACCAAAACCGGATGGCAGATATGGTTAGGGCAGAGGGTGCATATGGGGTAAATGTTTCTCTTGCCCCTACTGCCTACCCATATCTTTCACCAAGGGCGCACTTACAAGTACCTCTTAAATTAGCTCTTTAGAAAATAAAATGGTTTTAATTTAAGACATCAAATCCTCTTTGAATTATTTGCAGTGCTCTCGGCCATGAAGGTGTGCTGGAAGTCCTTGCTCACAATCGAGGCAGTCAGAGTAAGCTAGCTGTAGGGCAAAGAATCACATTCACGGTCGCTGATGTCTGTCATAACTGTAGCAGATGTCGGGTTGGACTGCCCCAAAAGTGTGATACTCTCTTCAAGGTATGCTTTAAACACCTAAACTACTACAGGCCCAAAGTTTTATGCCAAATAAAAAGAAGATGAAGAATAAAAAAAATGAGAAGGAGAAAGAGGAGGAGGAGGAGGAGGAGGAGGACTGGAGGAGGGGGAGGGGCAGAAGGAGGAGGCAGAGGGGGAGGGGGAGGAGGAGGAGGAGGAGGAGAATTAGGAGGAGGAGATACAGTGAATAGTAATATAGAATTGTAGATTTAAATAGTATTCAGTGAACATTAAAGAATTCTAATGGGTTGTAATTATCTCTTTTGGCCTAGATGCACTATTTTTCTAATTATCTTGAGTCTCTTGACCAATAAATCTAAGCATGGATCATTCATTTATTCTTCCTCTTTCTTTTAAATGTCACATAGAGCATAACATTAGATCATTACACAATGTAAAAACAAATAATAATGATAATAATGCACATGTAGACAAGCATTACAATTATAAATTAGGCTGATCTTATTATGATAATAACTGAGAGATATTGATTGGGTGATTAGCATGAAGCATTCCATGCCCTAATTAGCTCTATTCAAGATTGCTCATTATAGTTCATCAAGGTCACATCAATTATAACCTCACTAAGGATACTAACCCAATCTATTTTGTTTTGCATCGATCTGTCTTCATTAGTATGGCCACAGCCAGATCACCAGTCAGAGAAGCCTGAGCGGTTGCTATGCAACCCACATGGTCCTACATCCAGGAACCTGCGTCTTTCCAATCCCAGACCACATCACGGATAAGATGGCTGCCCCAATTAATTGCTCCTTAGCAACCATGGTGAACGCCGTCTCATCTTTCTCCCACAAAGATGCTGGCTCCAAGTCGGTTCTCTTGCAGGTAAAAAAAAAAAAGTGCCTCTTCTTTTTATTCCTTTTCTCTCTCTCTCTTTCTCTCTCCCTCTCCCTCTCAGTCTCGATTTTTCTTTCTCTCTTTCTCTCACTCCCTTTCCCTCTCACTCTCTTTCTCTCTCACTCTCTCTCCCTCTCTCATTCTCTCTCTCATTCTCTCTTATTCTCTCTCTCTCTCTTCTTTTATTTTCTTCTGTCTTTTTTATAAGATTGATGTATATTGTATTGCCATTACGATACTCTTTTGTGTTTAGAGCAAAGAAGAAACATCACTAACTCTCTGTAATTATGGCAACACCCTTTGGGCTCTCAAGAAGGCTTTTGTCTGCTGAGAGCCAGAAGGGAGTACATTATATCTTTTGGGTGATCCTTACATGTGCAAGGATCGATCTAAAACTAGCAGAGAGTGTGATGAAAGTTGAAATATATTTTAGTCTCCTCATTGTTCCATTGTTTATTTCAATCTCCTCATGTTGGTGATTCATACATGTACAAGGATCCAAAACTAGAAGAGTGTTTGATGAAACTTCAAGTATATTTCTTAAAACAACTATCGGCCTTCCCAAACTGAATTTTTTTATTCAATAGGGGGGAGGTTGTGGCTATGTCATCATTTAAACAACTCTGATCATGTCAAGCCTGACACAACTGAATAAACTTACCTCGACTTTCAATTTTGCTGAATTAGCTGCTTAAAAATGACCTTTAGTAATGAGACCTTTCATCTAAGATTACAACAGTCTGCGTCTACCTGCGTCAGATGTATACTGTACATTTTGCTCCACAAGCTCCTTGGCGACTTGCAAAGTAGTAAATGCTAATGCCCAGGCTCCTTTTTTTTAAAGTCTGGACGAGAAACACGCTATTCTTGTTATTTGGCCTAATCATCACTATATATGCTAATGGATATGGGATTCCCAAAGGGCTCTAGCATTAGCAAGGTTGAATGAGCAAATTGTGAGCTTTTGTTTGAATGAGAGATGATCTTTTTAATAACACACTTTTTGGAAGGGAACCTTAATTGATATAGCTCCCTAATTGATTATTGACTTAATTGCCATAGCTCCCTAAGGGTATATGTCTGTGATATCATCTTAATACACTAGTCTCATGATCATAAATAAATAATGATAATAGTGATGTATGAGATTTATAAGGCGCTAAATCTACTTGGCTCTATAAATAACAAGACATTTGCCCCAATTAGCATCGCAGGATTAGAT
Organism: Strongylocentrotus purpuratus; assembly: GCF_000002235.5. Classification (NCBI taxonomy): domain Eukaryota; kingdom Metazoa; phylum Echinodermata; class Echinoidea; order Camarodonta; family Strongylocentrotidae; genus Strongylocentrotus; species Strongylocentrotus purpuratus. Next base: position 2,444,428 of record NW_022145615.1, on the reverse strand, counting down.
TGTAGAGTCATTCAAGAAAACATTGAAAAAAATATATGTAATTATCGTAATGATGGAATGCTGTAATGCCATTGAATGATAACAGCCAGATTTTTTAAATCTCTTTTTCTTTCATTTACCGGTTAAAAAAATTGTAGAGGCAATATGGATGTGCATAGGAAGTTAAAGTATTGATATTTTTGTTCTACCTGTCACTATGTCTGCTCCTTGGACTGATCAATTTCGTTTTGATTGTGTTCAATATAAATTAAACTTCAGTTTTAAAGTGATAGTGCACTTGTTGGTGTTGAAAAGGTTTGTAAACTTAAAGGTATAGACCAGTTTTGGAAACGCCCCCCCCCCCCCTCTCAAAAAATGAAATGGAAGCTCTTATTACCAATCATGTGAAAGAATATGTTTTGACTAATACGCGATAATACAAATTTTGCCGGGAAACCACCTACTCATTGATATATTTGCTAAATTGTCATGTCGATCCGGCCTGGATAGATATCGCGAATGCACTTCAACATTGAACATTTGGGCATACATATTTCTGCTTTTTTGCAAATTTAGGTTGAAGTATTGCAATCCAAACCTCCGAAGGCATTATTTAAACAATATTGAATGGATATTTTACACCCAAAACCCTTGAACCGCAATTTTACCACTACCGGCCTATATCTTAAATGCTAAATTTGTCCATTAGGAGGAAATTATAATTTGTAACACCAGAGAAGCTTACATTAATGAAAAGTGGCATATTGCATGTAACTTTTCACACGCCTTGAAAGCTTGGCATCAAACCATTTATCTAAAAGGCATACATGCATCATGGTTTCCATGGTGACCCATATTGTACCATGTCTCTAACATTAGTAATGCTGATGATGAGCGGGGGGCTAAAATGTTCATTTATAAATTTATAACGAAGAGAGGAAGGTTGGATTGACGTCATCAGACGTGCCTCGTATCTGGCTATATTGCTGGTATGAAAAGTAAAAGGAAAATGTGCTGGCAAGAGAGCAGTGTTTTTCATTATAGCCATTATGATATAACCATAATGGCCTTTACTCATTAGATTTCTACCCCATGTTGGGCTTGAGCTTTTGTTCTGGTTTAACAAAAGGAGGTCAGTTAAAGGTCTAGGTATTCTTTTGTTAAACAAAAATATCCAGGGTCAGGTTTACCTAGTATTACTGAATAAGTAAAAAATGGACCAACTATTATCATTACTATGATTATCATTATTATTAGTAGTGTATGATTATTATTATGATTCTTATTTGATATTATTATTTTTATTATTGTTAGTATTGTTACTATTATTGTTGTTATTATTATTAATATTATTATTATTGCTATTATTAGTTATATTACTTTTTTGTTTATTGTTGGTGTTGTTATTACTTGTGTTGTTGTTGTTGTTATTGTTAGTTATATTTGGCACAAATGATGTACCCTTGATAATAAATGTTACCACTGGGGATAAAAACAGTTTTCTTATCCACAAATCTGATTAGGTGTTCAGCATCGTACTCTGCCAGTGCAGGTAACTAATGGGAAACAAGATTATTTACATATAAGTTATCTTGAGAACTAATTCATTATGAATTTATTTGAAGCTCTGTTTGACATTAATTAGCTTAATCAGAAATACAATATTTTACCAGTAATTCAATCAGGCAAAGTGCCTTTGACAATCAGTTGACCGTCTGTCATGATTATAAAAGACTCCTTGTTTTCCTTGTTCTTTCTCTTTCTATACATCCTTTCTTCCTCCCCCCCCCCCCCCCTCTCTCTCTCTCTCTCTCTCTCTCTCTCTCTCTCTCTCTCTCTCTCTCTTTCTCTCTCTCTCCCCTTTCTCTTTCTCTCTCTCTCCCTTTCTCTTTCCAATACTCATATTCCATCACTCTTCCCTCTCCTTTCATTTTTTCTCTATCTATCTTCTATTTGTCCCTCTCCCTTTCTGTCTTTCTTTATCTCTCTCCCTGTCTTTATCTCTCTCTCTGTAATTATATTCCTGTATTTTTGCAGTTTCTATTGTCAATTCTGTCACTCTCTTTTCCCCTCTTTCTCTCTCCTCGTCTCCCTCTTCTCTCTGTTTTCCCCCCAAATCTCTCTGTCTTCATATATCAGACCATTATTCTTGAGCCCTTGCCCTCTCTTTCTCCTCTCAATGTTGCTCTCTCTCTCTCTCTCTCTCCTTTTTCTCTCCCCTGCCTCTTCTCTCAATTTTGTTTACTTTCTCAAATCTCTCTTTCTTGCCTCTCTCTCTTTCTATCTTGTTCTTTTTCTTGTTTACCCATCTCCATCTGTCTAGACTTGTCAGTTATGGTGATTCAAAGAAACAGAAATTACATAAAACTATAATTATTTTATAATTTGTTAAAATATAACTATTCCAGGGAGCAGGTCTATTAGGTGTGTATGGATGCTCCCTCCTTCACAGCCTTGGCTTTGGGAAGGTGTTTGTCAGTGATGTTGATGGGAAGAGACTGAGCACCATACCCCTCTTTGGAGGAACTCCAATCTTAGCAGGTATGAACACATTCTCGTTTTGCGTTTCCAGTCAAACAAACACCTAAGAATTGCTTTGCATTTTACAGATGTTTCATTTTTGTTACAATCACAGATCAGATCTGGTTGCTTATTTAGTGTCTAAACAGTCTATTGTTCTTCCCAGATGATGAAGCAGCTTGAGAATGTGTGAGGATGTAGATTTGTTAGATTTAGTCATCTTTAATTAATTTTGTTGTGTTTTATGTGCGTCAAACCGTAACTCCATGTACACCTGGTTAACAGCTGTTTTGAAGTTGCCACTTCAAAGAATGATTGGGAAATAATAATAATAATATTGGATTCTTATATAGCGCACGTTTCGACCTTGCAAGGTCCTCAAGGCGCTCCAACATTAACCGGCTATGCTAGGCTGCCGATTTTGACGCTCACAGCATTTTAAGGAATTCCTTCCTACCGATCATGTTGTATTTTCCTCATCATTGTAAAACTTATAATTACAACTTCATGAGATCACTCATGCACTATTGATAATTGATATGTTAATTGTATTAAATCTGGGGAACTAATTTTTAAAAAGGTCAAAAAGAAATTTTATTTCAATGATCATGCAGCTTGACAACAAGAGAATTCAACATATTCTGGTTTTGAAATTTGGATAATACTTGTATTCACTTGAAACCCACTTTACATAAGCTGTAATAACCATTTACATATAAACAACACTTGCAAATAAAGCAAGAAAAATTGAAATAGAGATTTAAATAATAATAATAATAATAATAGGCGTTTATATAGCGCCGTCTTTCTAGAAATTCTATTCCGAGGCGCATTTATTATTACCCCGGCTTTAGCCTAGCTGCCCGGCTCCACCATTTCAAGGAATTAATTTCTGCCAGGTACCCATTTACATCATCTGGGTTGAGTTTGGCAAATGTAGATCAATGTCTTGCCAAAGGACATTAGTGCCGCCGCGGGAAAACAAAATCATTTTACCTTCTTTTTATTACGACATAGAAGAAGAAAAGAGAGCAAGTGAGACTATTGGATATCGTCCTTTTTTAGCAATCGGATTCCGAATCTGAAGGCAAAAATGTTGGGATTTTTTATATTGTTAGGCCCATTTACATTGCAGAAAAACCCATTTGAAAACCATCATTTTGTTTAATACTCCCATTTAAATACTAGTATCAACCCGCCCCCCCCCCCAAAAGAAGTTATCGGTGTTGAATAACTCTATTTTGGGGGCAAGTTTTGCGCATGCACCACTTGTCGCTGCTTTGCATGCGTTAGCATGAGGAGAGTCACATGACCCAAAATCTGAATAATTCACCAGTGTTTTGAGAGCAAGCATTTACACTGCAAAGACCGGTGTAGATTTGGCAGGCCACACTCAAGAGGCACATGTAGATTTTTCAAAATCAGGTTTTTGCTTGCGTTTATGCGTAAATGTTTCCTTGCAACTTCCGACAAAACTCTGAAACATGAGAAAAACCAATGGTTTTTGCCAGCAGTGTGAATGCTATACTAGACAGGCACAGCTATTGTTATTTGCCTCAAGGGTAGATCTTAATTTGATGGTTACCATGACAACCAGTTGAGGTTTTCCGGAGACAATTATCCTGTGTTACTGCTGCTGAATGGCGGGGTAAATGTTTGCAAAATTGCAGACTGATTGCTGATCAATTACTTAAATACCTGTGGGTATGAGTGACTGGCACAAATTAGTATTTCAAAATTGCAAACTTATGGTATTTTTTACAAGGCATTATTTATATAAGTGATGGATAGCCTACCCTTACCCCTCCCCCCCCCCCCCCCCCCATAAATCATGGGCTATTATTATTACCAGCCACTGTTTGAATAAGGGGTGGAAACCACCCCTCCTCTCTATCTATCTCTATATCTCTCTCTTTAGCTCTCTCTCTC